>NC_142016.1:3838357-3999857 GCF_049901735.1 Notechis scutatus | reverse complement strand
GGTAGCACTTCACAGAACTGAAAGGTGCGTGCTTATCTCAGAGGACTGTTTGAGATTAATTCCAGCTGGGAATGAAAACAATTCCCAGCATTGCAATAAAATAAGTCTTGTTTTTAAAAGACGTGTGTGTGTAATTACAGTTTGGAAGTCTTGGTCAGAAGATTCCAATTAACATGAGTTAGCCCAAGTAGATGACATCAGTCTGCATTTATCTTCTTGTTTGATACCGTGTTTCCCTGAAAATATGACATACTCCGAAAATAAGTCCTGGCCTGATATTTTTGGGGTAGGCCTAATATAAGCCCTACCCCCAAAGTAAGCCTAGTGAAGGGGTTGGGCATGGCCAGCACAGGAGGCAGCCCTTCCCTTCCTTGGTCACCTCCTGATTGCTTGGCCCCTTAATCAGGGCCTGCGGATCAGCTGAGCCATTGAGGGCTGGAAACTGCCTCTCGTTCCTTCTCTCCGGGTGCAGTATGTCCTTTTCAAGCGATCAAATGTTGCTGGAGAAAAGGATGCAAATCCCAGGATTGCAACACTGAAGGCTCAGGATGGAGCCTTTTTGGGATGTGCATCTGTGCTTAGTTTGAGAAAAGGAGGACAGGCAGGAAAATCCCACTCCTCATTTTCCTGCCGATCACCGAAAAGGCTCCACTCCAAACCTTCAGTGTATCCCAGGACTGCAATGCTGAAGGCTCGGGATGGAGCCATTTTGGCAATCAACAGGAAAATGGGGAGTGGGATTTTCCTGCCTGTCCTCCTTTTCTCAGTCTGTGCTGAATTTGGGGAAAGGACAGGAGGGAAAATCCCCCTCCCCATTTTCCTGCTGATTGCTAAAATGCCTCCATCTCGAGCCTTCAGCATTGCAGTCCTGGGATACACTGAAGGTTTGGAGTGGAGCCTTTTCGGTGATCAGCAGGAAATTGGGGAGTGGGATTTTCCTGCCTATCCTCCTGCAATGAGGGACTTTTTTTGCAAATAAAAGGCAGTTCTTCTTTGCTGCGCTGGGCCATGTGGGTCAGAACAAAAAAAACATCAGTTAAAAAAATATGGACAGCTGGTGCAGCCATTTGTTCAGCCAGCATGAAATGTGTTGTGCATGTTGCTTGGCCTCCCGGCCTGTCTGCACCTGCAACTCCAGTGCAGAAGCGGCCTGGTAGCCAGGGTGGCTGGAGTGGCTGCCCTGAGGCTGTACCATGTGGATGGATGGATGGTGCAACCATTTGGTGAGCTGATTTGTGTGGAAACTAGCTACCCCCCCCACCTCATACCAGTACACGTGGGGGGATTAAAACACCCTTTGAAAATAAGCCCTATGTCAGGATTCCAGTGATCGCCCTAATTAAATCATGAGTCTCGAGCCAAACTTCTAAAAACTTCAAAGGATTTATTAGGGGCGACATACTGGCACTGCCCTGTATGCAGCCAACTCTGGCATACATAATTTACAGTCCCCTGTGACCCTGTTTCCCCCCCCCCCTGGGTGTCTCATAAACCAGATTCTCCAATTAAGCATGTTCACAGGCTGGGTGTCATCATTCACATTCTCCAATTAAATATATTTTCAGACCAAAGCTCTGGTATTTCAGTTACAATCTTTTAAAGTTAAGAGCTGGAATGTACTTTTACTTTCAAACTGCTGCACTGCTCTTCCAGATTACCTTCCTTCCCCCCCCCCCCTTGTTTATGGCAACTCTAAAACAGGCATAGGAATGTTTTATGACTTGACACCCTAGCTGTTTCATACTGGTACATGTGGGGGAAATTAAGACACCCCCTGAAAATAAGCCCTAGCTGCTTTGGGGGGGAGTCAAAAGAAAATAAGACCCAGTTTTATTTTTGGAGAAACACAGGTAGTTACTAGCTGAGTAGATCAGAGGAATCCCATGAACACAGTGCAGCTGGACTTTAGAAAAGTCTTCAACATAGTCTCATGATGAAATAGTGAATCATGCATTGGATGGTGCTCATTAATGGTTCCATCACAAAGTGATCAAGTGGAGTGCCAGCAGTTTTTGTCTTGGGCCCTTGACTGCTCAACACTTTTATCAATGGTTTAGATGAGGGAGTTAAAGGGACACTCAAAGATAGATGACTCCAAACTGGGAGGAATGATAAAAGAGATAAAAGAGAGAAGGTTCAAAAATATCTATAAAGGTTTGGACTCTGACCTGAAATGAATAGGATTATCTCTAAGAGAAAGAAATGTAAAGTTCTGTGTTTAGGTAGAAAAAATATGTAAATCACCTTTATAGAATGGAGCATAAATCTAGCTTGGCATTGCATATATGAAAGTAACCTGGATGTCCTTTTGTCCACAAGTTAAACATAATCCTGTATGACTGTATGAACTCAACCAGAAGAATAGATGATGCATCAAGCAGAATGTTCATGGAAAATCTTCAGATCAAAACTGGATGGTCATCTATCAGAGTTGCTGTCAGGTTCTAGACTGAGAAGGGGAATGGACTAGTAGTTGACCTCTAAAGACCATTCCATCTATGATTCTATGAAGCAACCCAATACCCAACTTGATTTGATCCAAATATATTGGACAACTAATATGAACCTTAAAATTCATAGCCAACAGCTTATCTGGCTAATGAGTATGAGAAATTAAATCCAATATATGTGGAGGGCAACAAGATGATAAAGGCTTGTTTATGATGAACTTAACATGCTCTCAAGAAGTCTTGAACAGAACTGAAACTGTGATCATGCAAAATATGCGACTTGCTATTGAAGTATATGTCCTTATTTTCTACAGGTCTAGCTTTCCTTATTTTAAATTGGATGTGTTCCTCATTGAAGTGAACATGAGATCTACTACACCCACTGCAAGAACTATATTAGTAGTATTAATATATAATTTAGAGGTTTAAAAAAACGGACAATGGATATTATGTCTCATTAGTGGAAGCGCTAATGAGGCAGGAGAAAATGCACACCTCTTCTAGTAGAGCTTCTTTCCAGCATGGACTTCTGGAGATCTTTCCATAGGTGATAGTAGGGATCAAATCTGGATTTTTTTTTGTATACAAAGTACATTTCATTGCTGAGTTACTATACAGTAGGAGAAATATCTTGAAGTTCTTTTGGGGAACAAATTCAGCAAATAATGTATCCGCACTATCAACCTGTACTAGATACAAAACTTTGACTCGATTCTAGTTTCAGCCAGATTTTGTACATGTTTATGTACCTATCTGTATGTGATGTGGGTTTAAATATTGAACCTATTTCCAGTTTGAAAAATACCTGTCAATGAATTGATTTAGTTGGATGTTGACTAGGAAGGTTGCAAATGGTGATCACAATAAGAAGGGGCATTCTAAAGCAAGATCTGAGCTGTTGGATTCTATGGCTAAATATGAGCATTTCCATCACACGGAGCTCATGTGTTCTTTGATTGTCAACTATATGCCCCTGTTAGGCTTAAATATTTAACATCCTTACTTGAAAGAACAGATCATTGGGAGATGAACCTCAAATTGTCTTATTTCATCTTGGGCTCTAATCTCCACATCATGAGCAGAACTGCGAAATTTATAGGTAAGGCAGTTGATCTAAGAACATATTATAGGTAGTCCTCAACTTACAACTATTCATTTAGTGGCCAGTCAAAGTTACAATGACACTGAAAAAAGTGATCTATGACTGTTTTTCACACTTATGACCATTGCAATATTTCCATAGTCAAGTGATCAAAATCCAGACGTTTGGCAACTGACATATTTATGATGGTTGCAAAATCACGGGGTCATGTGATCACTTTTTGTGACCTTCTAACAAGCAAAGTCAATAGGAAACTCAGACTCACTTAACAGCTGCAGTGATTCACTTAATAACAGTGGTAAGAAAGGTCATAAAATGGGGCAAAATTTACTGAACAAATGTCTCACTTAACAACAGAAATTTTGGGCTCAATTGTGGTTGTAGTTTGAGAACTATCTATATATCAAATAAATCAGGATATCCTGTAAAGGTGTGCATTTATCTTACTGTTGAGTCTTTGTATGTAGCACATATGTATTTTAGTACCCTATTTTCTTTTATCTATTTTACTCTGTAATTAGATCCTCTATTTCATTTTTGTTCTTTTTTATATATGGCCATGACTGATCAATTAATAAGTTAACTATCTACTATGTTGACCTCTTTAAGACTAAGGTCACCCCAGAAGTACAGGATGCTAAGACTCATAAATTCCTGATTATAGACATGTGACATCTGGTGAAAGCTCTCCCAGGGCATCTCACCTGTTTTCCAAGAAGGTATGACATTAATTGAATTACAACCAACTGCAGCCCCATTACAATTAAAATGCAATTACATGGGCAAATTGCATTTAATTTAGCTGCAACAAACAAACATCTTTTATCACTCAAAGGAGAGAAAAAATGTCATTTTCTGGTATGTCATTTTCAGCCTGTCTGAAAAATACTTCATCTTATTTGGGTTATATTTAACATGGAACCTCAGAGTAAACTTTGCATATCAAATGTTGAACTGCATTTTCAATCAGTTGCAAAAATTAAAAAAAAAATACAAAACAACAAAAAACCCACACTAGTTTCAGTAAACAAGACACTTCAACAATAATTGCAAACAAGTAATTTGCAATCCAATTCTATTGGGAGGGGTGAAGCAAAGTAAGATGTGAACTATCTAAAATACTGAGTGCGTGATTGGAGTGTGAAAATATCTCAATTTGCAAAGAGGGTGAGAATAAAATAACTTAAACAAGGAAGTATAAAATGCCATAAGGCTAAATTGTTGGGGGCATTGAAGTGTGAATCCAAATTAAGTCTGAATGAATCTATTCAAATTTATATGAAGCATCAAGAGCTTGTATCCAGTTCAGACAAGATTAGCTCACTGGAATGAATCAGTTATTTGAGAAAATATTTCTGTGTGGAACCCTGAACTATTTCCTAGCTAGGAATGCTGGTGAATTCACGCTTGATGAAATTCTGTGTCAGTGACCAAGCCTGCTCTTTCCAAGCTCGTAGAGAGAAGACAATCCTCCGGTGAACTTGATGGTGATTTGATTGCTCTGATCAATGATCTCTTCTAGGAAAGAGACCTGGGAACTGGTGGATCTCTCAATAGCCAGTAATTGATCGTGGCTATCTTTGTGAGCTGGAATTTAAAGTGCAGGTTTATATTGTGGCGATAAGGACAGCCAAATAACGTTATTTCCCTAACTTTATGGCATCTGCCAATAGCCACCTGGGGCCATACTGCAGATGATCCAGTCCCTTCTGGGAAGGGATGGCTGCAGGATCATCTACATGGATGCTGTGATGAATATTGGACTCCAACATGTCAGGTCCAGATCAAGTTCTTTATAGGTAAAGTTATCAGGAATCAGATTAACAATCAATAATATAAAACCCCTGAAATCCTCGGGGCAATGACACAATCATACAAGCCAATTTGTGACCTCTGAATCATATCCAGGCCCATTGACAGAACCATGGCTTCAGTGCCTTTCAGAAAAATAACAACAAGGAAGAGCCCAATCTTATTTCCAAGAAACTAGCAATAGCGCTTAGACTTACATCCCGCTTCACAGTGCTTTACAGCCCCCTCTAACGGTTTACAAAGTCAGCCTCTTGCTCCCAACAACCTGGGTCTTCATTTTACCTACCTCAGAAAGTTGGAAGGCTGTGTCAACCTTGAGCCTGGTGAGATTCAAACTGCCAAATTGCAGGCAGCCGGCAGACAGCAGAAGTAAACTGCAGTACTGCATTCTAATCACTGTGTCACCAGGAATGGTAGTCTAAAGTGATTGCCAACCATTGGGCTGCGGCCCACTGCTGGTCCGCGAAAAATTTTTGGTGGTCTGGAGAGAAATGTCACCCCCAGAGCACCCCTCCCCCAAAGCAATTAATCCAGGCTGTGTGGGAACACAAGGCTGTGCCACCCACATGGCTGGTGGGAACCCTCCCCACCTATTCACTCCTTACCTGGCAAACTTGCCTGCTAAGTTGCTATTTTTCCTTTTTTTCTCTCTCCGACAATCAGCTGTTCTGCTGTGCGGGGAGATTTATTTATTTATTTTTAATTTTTATTGGTTTTTAAAAACAAACATAAACAAAACAAAACATAAAAACATCAAGCTATCTTCCATAGGTGTACATACAGTGTGCCGGTTGGTTTACAAATTGTTTTGTGCTTCCATTTCGTAGTCTTCAATTACAATTACATGGCATATAATCTCATATTTTCAATCAAAAATTAAATACCTTAGTATCATTATTAATCAATCATTTGATTATACTTTTATTCATTCATGTTTTACAAGATAATCATAATTTACTTAGTTTATTTTATAACAGTTCATATTATCACCCCAAATCTATCCTAAAATCGTTTTGTAGATATAATAAGAAAGAAGTACATCATTATATATTTATTATTTTCTAAGATTCTACATATTTCATTACTGTATTTTATTATCTAACTATTGATAGAAAAGGTCCCAAATTTTATAAAATTGTTTATCCTCTTGTTCTCTAATTTCAAATGTCAATCTACTCATTTCAGCACATTCCAATATTTTCTTAATGATTTCTTCCTGTGATGGTATTTTCTCATTTTTCCAGTTTTTAGCAAATACAATCCTAGCCGCTGTTAATACATTTACAATCAGGTATTTCAAGTCTTTACTATATATTTCAGGTAAAATTCCCAATAAAAATATCTCTGGTTTCAAGTCTATATGCTTTTTTGTCATTTTTTCCAACCACGTGTGGATTTTAGTCCAGTATTTTTTAGCATCCGCACAAGTCCACCACATATGGTAATATGAGCCAGGTGTCTGATGACATTTCCAACATTTTTTGGATTTATTCTTGAACATTCTTGCTATTCTTGTTGGGGGAAAATGCCACCTGTAAAACATCTTATACAAATTTTCTTTATATGCTGTTGACATTGTCATTTTATAATTTTGAGACCACAATTTTTGCCATTTCTCTAAATCGATCCCATATCCAAAATTCTTCCCCCAAGCAATCATAGTTTGGGGGAGATTTAGATTAGTTAGAAAGCAGGATATCATTGGATTTCTTGCTTTCTAGCTAATCTTTAGATCTTAGGCTCTGCTTAAGCAGAGCCAAACCTTCCTTAGGACTGAAGCTTCTATTATTCAATTCAGACTCAGGTAGCTGATGGCAGAATGAATCTGTGATTCTGTGAGCAACTCAATCTGCCTGCCTGCTTTGCCTGATTTTAGATAAAAGTTGCTCTGTTTTAATTTAAAAAAATCAATATTTACATGAATATTTATAATATTTACATACAAGCTATGCCCAGACAGTCACTTGATCACCAAGCCACACTCACAAATTAGGGCATGCCCACAGAACCGGTTGTTAAGAAATTTGAATCCCAGCCCTGCCTCTCTCTGTGTGTGTGTGTGTGTGTGTGTGTGTGAGAGAGAGAGAGAGAGAGAGAGAGAAAGGGAAGGAGAGAGAGAGGTTAGATCTCCCTCCCTCTCCCTCCCTCTCTCTCCCCCTCTCCCACCAACGTCAGCAAGCCACCATCAGTTAAAAATCATGATTTATTTAAAATTCTGAGTTTGGTGGTCCCTGAGGTCCAAAAGGTTGGCGACTCCTGTAAAGCAGGGGTGTCAAACTCAAGGCCTGCAGGTCCAGCCTGGAAATAGCAAAGGACCAGCCCCTGGTGCCTTTGGCAGCCAAAATGGGGCAAGGGGTGCTTGCCCCCCCCCCACAGCCCATTTTCAGCCTGGACTGCCACCTGCATCACTCTGCCAGCCAAAATGGGTCACAGGAGGCCATGTGCCGCCCCCCCGCCAGCCCATTTTGGCTGCCAAAGTACTGCAGGAGGCAGTCCAGGCCAAAAGCGAGCCGCAGAGGGCCACATGTGGCCTCCCGTACCCCATTATGGGCAGCAGGACGCTGCAGGAGGTTCCGTCTCATCTCTCTCCCTCCCCCTGCCAGCCTGAAGAAAAGTACTATGCTGATCCGGCCCTCGAAGAAATTCAGTTTGACACCCCTGGTCTAAAGGGAGGAAGCCACTTAAGTTAAGGCTCCTCTTTTAGGGCCTAGATCCCATCAGGTGTACTTCCTTAATAGATGGGATCTGCCACATACCGTCTATCCACTCTGGTAAGACAAGTAGATGTAATCACCTACAAAGCATATCATAGCATGGAGTCTGGCTACCTGAAGGACAGCCTGTTTCCATAGATTTCTATCCTTCCAATCCTCCTTCCTGGAGTGGGAAAATTCTGGGTTTCTATCAATTAAGCAGTAGCATCTTGTGGGACCCATAAAGCATGCCTTCTCATTGATGTCTCCTGCCCTCAGAGATTCTCCTAGGCCTGCGGTTAGGATGATGGTTGAGCCTCTTTGGTTTTTGGTTCTTCTTTTTGATTAATTATATTTGGTTTTCTTGATATCAGTTGCTTTCTTTTTAATTTTTTTTAATTGTAAGCTACCTAGTGTTGCTATGGAGTCAGACAGCCTTGAAATTGAAATAATAAATTAAGTAATTTAAACGATGGTTCTGTTCATAGCTACAAAACCCATGGCTCCATGGTACTTTCTCTTCTACTGTTTAATAACTACAGAAAGCCACTGAGGCTCATCATCTGAAGATGTGGAGTTCCATGTCAAGGATATGCTCATGCAACTGGAAAAACTTTCCATTTTTCATGGTCTTTGGTTGACTTTGTGGGTTTTGCTTTTTTGAAAAATCAAAATCAAATTGAAAAACATTTGCATTCAAAACTGCAATGGAATGTTGTCTGGATTACAAGAAGAGAAGAGAATGCATTCCAGGAAGCAATTTAGATAGTTTGTGTGAGACAAAGAGGGTGAACATGGCTCCTCCCTAATAGTTTCTAAAGTATATTCTTTATGGGCTGGTAGTGTGCTTTAAAGCGGTGATCGCTAACCATTGGGCCGAAGACTACTGGTGGTCCACAAAAATTTTTTTGGTGGTCCACAAAGAAATGTCATCCCCAAGCACTCCCCCAAAGTACCCCCCAAAGCAATTATTCCAGGCTGCATAGGAACACAAGGCTGCACCACCCACATGGCCCATGGAAACACAAAGCCTGTGTCGCTTGCATTGTGAACAACATGAGGTAGTGGGAGGGGGAAGAGTGGGGGGGAGGACTTGCCTGGCCACCGAGCTGCTTCTTTCTGCTTCTTTCTTCTTTTGCTTTTGGCTTCACACAAGGAAAGCAGCAGAAGTCTTTCTTTCTTTCCCCCAAACTCCTCCAGAAATGAGTCTTTGGGACCTTGCAAGGCATCCTGCTTCAAGAGGCTGCGCCGGCAAGACAAGTCTCACAAAGACTCATTTCTGGCAGAGTTTGGGGGAGAGGAAGAAAGACTTCTGCTGCTTCTACTGCTTTCCTTGCATGAAGCAAAAAGTCTCTCTCTTTCTCTCCCCTCCCCCTGAGAACGGAGCTGGAGTCAGTATCCTGCAATTCCAAATAAAAAATGATCTTGGTAGGAAAACGGGGTGGGGAATTTTCCTGCAGACTTTTTGGGATTTTCCCGGGTTCTCTGGCACGTGGGATTTAAAATTATGAGTTTAGTGGTCCCTGAGGTCCAAACGGTTGGCGACCCCTGCTTTAAAGCAAGTTTTCTATCTATAAGTGAGAAATAAATAAAGGTTTAGAAGAATCTCAATGTGTCATTTTTGGTCTTTGGAGCCTATCATAAATTGGCATAAACATCAGGTAAATAAACACAGGTGTCAATCTGTTCCAGGAGTTATATCTTTGATTCTCAAGTATTTGATAGATCTCCTCCCTTCAAATTAACTTCCTCTGAATTCCAATAAAGCACATGTCTCATTCAAGTCTTGATAACTTCATGGATACATCTTTGACATTTTTTGAGCAACGGTGGAAAAGTGTTTTGACATTTGCCTTTTTTCTGAGATGTTTTTCAATTGCTTAGCCTCACTTAAAGGCTAATGTTTCCTGATGGTCTCCTACCTAACTGTGAAATATGGTCTCACTCTTTCTCAAATTAAGATAATTAAGGGGTTGCTACCTAGCCTGAATTTTCTGGTGGCCATGTTTTGTTAATCCAGGTTTAAGATTTAATGAATCAGTCCAAATATTCTAGCTCTTCCAATGAACTGGCAAATATCATCTTTCTATTTCTAGAAAGTTTTATGCTCTTCTGATAGCTGAGATTTTCTTGTTTATTCATAGTCCTGGTTTAGGTATCTGGCACAGCATTAATTTAACAAATTGAGTGCTGACTGATTACATTTCCATTTTAATGGGGGTGAAGCTTGTTTTAAAATTTCATTTTCTGTCTCTCTTTTCCACAATGCTCACAAAGCACAAAAGCCAAACCAAGGCTTCCTCCATTGAGAAATTTAAACCCTTGTAAAAGATTCTGCATGGCCACAAACAAATGAAAGAAATAAAATTCCACATGGGTTGCTGGATATGAAGCTAGGCGTTCATTTTCATGAAGATGGCAATTAACCAGAAATTATACTCATGAATTTAAAATGGTTTCTTTTTTTCCTGCTCTGCAGAAGGCCTGAGCTTCAAAGCCATCCTTGCTTCAAAGTGAAAGACATTCTTCCATGAAAGACATCCCTGTGATGAATCATTCAATGCTTTTAAAACATTTTTCTTTGCTTTTCCTGCTGCCAGCTATTTGCAGCTGGAATATCTGTCAGACAACCAAATATTTTGGATGTAATTTCGGAGAACGACAATCAATTTGGCTTCAGCTGGTCTCCTTCTTTGGTCACCTTTATATGCACTGTCCTTGGTGCTGAAACGGGGATTACTCTACAGACCTGCGCCAGGGAGATGGGGGGTGGGAAACGTTTCCCCATCAAAGGCCCTGACAGGCAGGCAGAAAAGGCCATCTCAAGCCCGTCTCTGAAAGCCAATCAAAGACAGCTCCATCTCTCTAGAGCAGGGTCTCCAACCTTGGCAACTTTAAGACTTGTGGACTTCAACTCCCAGAGTTCCTCAGCCAGCTTTGCTGGCTGAGGAACTCTGGGAGTTGAAGTCCACAAGTCTTAAAGTTGCCAAGGTTGGACACCCCTGCTCTAGAGGCCACCTCAATAAGACCAGCAGCTGTGCACATGGTTGGCTCATATCAGCAGCTTCAAGCACAGATGATATTGCTCCCTGCTCTTGGCAGCTCACTCTGGGCACATGGAGTCAGTATTCATATGGCCTTTTCTGTTCTAAATAAGGATCCCAAGGATTATCCTCTAAATAAGGATCCCAATGAAGGACAAGATGTATTTACTTGTATGTTTTGTTGGAACCAGAGTGGAAAGAATGGTACCAATTTAAGCTAATGGGGCATTATTAATGGATTCCATTCTCTCTCTCTCTCTCTCTCTCTCTCTCTCTCACACACACACACACACACACACACACACACACACACACATTAAACAAAAGAGAAACAAGTCTCTATCTCACACACATCCCGATCTAGTCCACTCCGAAGAGCATCACGCAGCAGCAGACCTGAGTCTGGGCCCAATGTACAGCCCAGGACCTCAGTTTCAGCCCTATTGCAACTACTGCCATTCAAAATGGCAACCTTGCACCATTCTCCTAGGCATGTGAGCACAGCCTCCAAAAATTACATAAAAATGGAACATGCTTTCAAGAATAGTTGTTGGTTGAATGCTGATGTGTCACCCAAAACATCATGGCATGCCATCTTTGACATCCATGTCATAGGTTCACCCATCACTAATGTAGTGGGATTCAGGAAGGGGGCCTCTTCTGTTCCACTACCCATGCTTTGGGACAGCAGTATTCATACAACCTTCAGCTTGTCTGTCTTCAGACAAACTTGGGGTTTCTTGAAGCTTTGAGTTAGGGACTTGGGAGAACAACTTTGAGTTGGGGGAATGTAGTTGGATGTTATGTTATCACTTGGATGGTGGTTGTTGTTAAACAATGCATTTCTTTACACTATATCCCCCTCCCAAATCATGTTGGACTAGAGTGGTCTAGAAATTCGATCCATCCATCTAACCATTCATCCATCCTCCCAGAGAGGTTGTGGTTCAGGTGGCATATAGAACTGGGGACTAGAGAGGCCAAAACTCCTGAAATCTTCTTGGTGTCCTGAGGGACCTCTAAGGCTGGTGCATATTGTGTGAGTAGCACTCCATGGCAAAACTCCAGGAGCCCCTTCACCACACACTGTGAGATCCTCACTCCAGCCTATGTTGAAGGCACCAAGACCAGAATCTTCTTTAGATTCCAGCCTCCTCCAACCAGTTCCAAGAAGGTTTTTTTCAGCCTTCTCTTGAGGCATGAACTCTGCCAAAGAAGCTGAGATGTGTCTGAAGTGGGTGAAATGAAGCAAGGCAGCTGCTTTTAACAGTGGAATCAATTATTCATGGAGGTCATCATCTCTTCTTTGCTAAATGTGTTCGAGGAAAACCAAAAGGAGTGGAAGAATGGGGATGGCAGCTCCCTTACATTTGTTAGGACCTTTGAAAATGGAGGTACTATTTAATTCTCATGACTAATATCCACTGACAACTTGATCCTCCGTGAATGTTTCAAAATCCTTTTCTTCGAGCCATCTAAATACTTAGATTTAGGTTCAAATTATGCTTGTTAATCTCATGAGGTTATGATGCCTTTTTTTCTTAATGAGTTGTGACATACCTCGGGTGTTTAAAACCCAAAATAATATCCGTGCTTCTTCCTCATAATCCAATTTCCCTTAATTCGGCTCATCTGTTCTCAGTTTGAGGTTATGAAATTTGCTATCTTTTGAGTAATTTGCCTTCATTTGTGTGACTCGATTAATTCATTTAACTTGTCTTCAAGGAAATGAAAATGCAAGCATCACAAGCTGATCTTCAGCAGCTTGCTCCCCTGATACAACCAGGATGGAAACTGTCAGGAAACTCTGGCATACAAACCCAACTGCCGACTTTTCTGTGTGATGTTCCAAAGCTGTCCTATAATAGCTGGGAAAGCCACAGTAGGAAATCTTCCCAGCTTAATGGAATCTTTTCATTGCTTGCTTCAAGCACCATGTAGAGAAAAATGATGACTTTGAAGATTAAAACATCTTCCACTTTATCTGCAGCGCCCCTTTTCACATCTTACGTTCCATTTCTCCAAATGAAGCCTAGTTCTCAATTGTATAGATGTTGCTGGCTCTTATGCCATTTGGTTATTGCTTGATTTTGGCTCATGTGTACATGTTCATTTGCCTTTTGTAATATTGCAGATAACAGATAATCAGAATTGGAAGGGACCTTATAGGTCATCTAGTCCAACCCCACCCCCACCCAAGCAGGAGACCCTACACCATTTCTGACAAATGGCAGCCCAATCTCTTCTTGAAAGTCTCAAGTGATGGTGCTCCCACAACTTCCGAATGTCAGCTTTGAAATTCAGCTGCCACCGAGAGCAAGCTATTCCACTGGTTGGTAGTTCTCACTGTCAGAAAGTTTCTCCTTATTTCCAGGTTGAATCTCTCCTTGTTCAGTTTCCACCCATTATTCTTTGTCTACCCTACAGGAACTTTAGAAAATAGCTTGACCCCCCTCCTCTCTGTGGCAGCCCCTCAAATATTGGAAGACTGCTATCATGGTCTTTCTCTTCACTAGACTAGCCATGCCCAGTTCTTGTAACTGTTCTTCATATATTTTAGTCTCCAGTCCCCTAATTATCCTGGTTGCACTTCTCTGCACTTTTTCTACAGCCTCAACATCTTTTTTATAGTGTGGTGACCAAAACTGGATGCAGTACTCTAGGTGTGGTCTTACTAAGGCTTTATAGAGTGGAATTAGTACCTCCCTTGATCTCGATTGTATCCCTCTGTTAATGCAATTTAGGATTGCATTAGCTTTTTTGGCTGCCGCCACACACTGCTGGCTCCTATTTAGCTGGTTGTCCACTAAGACTCCAAGACCCCTCTCATAGTTACTGCTATTGATCCTGGTTTCACCCAGTCTATATGTGTACTTTTGGTTTTTCTTGCCTAAGTGTAAGACTTTACTTTTCTCTGCAGAATGACTAGGGGCTGATGAACCTCTTTGATTAGAGAAAAAACAATATCTACATTTACGCCTGACTGGAAACCCTATATAAACTCTTTTTTGCATAAAATGGAAACAATTCACTTATTTGTGGATTTGATGATTAGCAAAAAAACCACTAGATAATAGAACAGAGTGAGCTTTCTTTTGTAATCATAGAGCAAGAGATAATTTTGTAATTGTCCTTATTTTTTTCTCCAAAGGAAATCCAAATCTATTTATTTATTTATTTAGAAATTTTATATTGCTGCTTACTCGTACATGTTGACTCAAGGAGGCTTACAGGACATAAAACACAATATTAAACAAATAGAAATAGTAAAAAATAAAAATAATAAAATAGCCCACCCACACTGACTCCAGCAACAACACACATTCATACCAGCTATTTAATGGGCTCCATCCCACTCTGGGTTCCATTTGATGCAGTAAAAGAGAGCCCTTCTCTCCCTCCTTGGATCCAAAACCCCATCTATCTCTCTCTCTGCCTGCTTGCTCATGATTCATGCCACCTGATGCAACACCCCCCTTTTCCTCCCACTCTCAAGCTGTAAGGACTATCTTACTAAAGTAGCGGCGATGGCTTCCATTGTGCATTTCCTTTGTACGGATGCCATTCAGAACAGTCTTAGCATCCTCTTGGTTAGAGAGGACAGAAGCGAGCCCAAAAGAGTCCTTTGTTTTTGGATTGAGTAGGGATGATTTGCTCAACCTGAAACAAAGACAGCAAAGGGAGACCATGGGGAGGGAAAGAAATGAAAGATATCTATATTGAATGTATGCTAAAGTTATAGACCACAAATGAATCTTTGCACAATTAACATGGAGAATCCATGAACCAATTTGGACTGTTGTAGTGTTTCTCAGCCTTCACAACTTTAAGATGTGTAGATTCAACTCTCAGGATTGTTGCTGGCTGGGGAGTTCTGGGTGTTGAAGTCCACATGTCCAAGTTGTCAAGATTAAGATCTAGTGATTAAGGTGTCAGACTAGAAACCAGGAGGCTATGAGTTCTAGTCTGCCTAAGGCTCAAAAACCAGCTGGAGACTTTTGGCCAATCACCAGGAGGCTTTGAATTGTAGTCTTACTTTAGCCATGAAAACCAACTGGGTGAATTTGGGCCAATCATAAGGAGGCTGTGAGTTCTAATCCTGATTTAAGCATGAAAGAAAGCTGAATAACTTTGGGCCACAACACTCTTTCTCTGGTGCTCTCACTCTCTCTCAACCACCTCACAAAGATGGGGAAAATAGGAGAAGGAAGGAGCACTGGGTACATTCACCACTTTGAGTTATTTATAAAAATAATAAACATAAGATTATAAAACCGTAAAAATGGAGCAAAACTCATTTAACAACTGTCTCACTTAGCAACATAAATGTTGGGCTCAATTGTTTTGAGAAGACTGTAGGAGTACATTCATGTTCCTATCTTAGCATTTTCCTAATATATTAATATCCAAAAGGTGTCAGAAGAATCTGCTTGTGACCCCATCACTGTCATGAAATAAAATAACGGAGGGAAACCTATAGGTGCACCTGTATGGTGGGGTACCCTCAGTTTGGAATTGCCTCCTCTCAGAAACACAGCCTGCCCCCATTTTACTGGCTCTTTGCAAGCCATTAGGAACTGAGTTATTAACAACTGCCTTGCTTAGCAATAGAAGTGTTGGACTCCTTTGTGGCCGTAACTTGAGGAACACCTGTACATGTCATTCACACTATTTAGGGCTGTAGTCCAGAGCTTCGTCTTCTTAGCTTCTGGAGTTGCATCTTCCTAACTGCAAATTTCTCTCCTCTCCTGTCCCTTTGCAAACCTGCTGATGAATGAAAAGCTTCGCTCAGAAAGAATCCTCTAAGTATGACAAAGGGGGAGCTATCACCCTCCTCCCCTTATCTCCGCTGCACCCCAAAGCTTATGAAAGATGTTCAGTGGTCACTTGCTCACTGGTTTGGAGGAAGAGAAAGGCTTATTGCATTGGTGAATTTACCTGTTGCCTCAGCCCCCCTCCTTCACTTTGCACCAGTTACCCCCATCCCAACTGTATATAATCGGAACTGTCACTTGGTGGTGTTTGAGTTTGCTTTTATTTCCTTTTTCCTTCCATGCCATCTCTTTGCAATGGCAAACCTGAGAACCAGAGCTCTAGTCACCTATAAATCCGCTCAGAAAGGCTTTGTGATTGCAAATCAGGACAAAAAGGCCTTAAGTAAATAAGCTAGCATTACTATATAGTGTTAAGAAGGCTAAAAGTAGACTTTGTGTCAGTAAAAGTCAAAGGCGATCGATGTTGTGCAATCATCTCAAATTCATTCCCCAGGTGGCTCAGAATTCTCAGAGTTGTAGATCCAACCTTATGGGGTGTTTCCAATTAGGAGAAGAAGGGTTAGGAGGTAGAATGTGGAAGACCAAAGACTTCCACATGGCAGGGCAGTCAAAAAAGTCAAGATGGCCACCAAGCATACAATTGCAGAGGCCATCTTGAAAAAAAGTTTTTGAGACACTTTGCCTCGAGGATGCCCTGACAGAAGGGAGAAAAATGCCAGATTTGCTTCTTCTAACCCAGGGGTGGCCAAACTACGGCCCGCGGCCACATCCGGCCCGTTGGTCTGTCCAATGCGGCCCGCCCTGAAAAAAAAAAATCGCTGGGCGTGGCGTAATTGCCCTGTGCCGCGTGGCCCCCAAAGCTGCAAAACAGTGCGGAGCGATCTAGGGTAGGAAAGAAAAGAAACTTGCAAAGGCCTCGGCTGGGAGTTCAAATCACCTTCGAGTGCGACCTCTCCGAAGGTGAGTCCCGCCGATCCCCTTTTTTCCGGGGCTTCCAGGCTTAAACTTTGCAAAGGCAAAGCTTGCAGGCTGGAGCGTCTTCCCGCCGAGGAGCAGGAAGGGTTCCACCCGGCGGGCGGGCGGGCTGCTTGGAGCCACCTAAAGCTAGGCCGCTGCTGGTGGAGCTTTGCCCTGCCTTGGTGCCCCGTTTCCCGGCTCGGCGGTCCTGCTCGGAAGGCACTTTAAAAGCCTGCTCCAGCACCCGAGCAACTTCCCAGCAACTTTCAGCTTCCTTTTAACTCACGGGCGCTTGCGCCTGGCCCTGAGCCACGCAGCAGAGGGAAGCCCGGTGGGCAGGCAGGCTGCTTGGAGGAGGCGACCCGGCAGTGCTCCAGCAACAGCAAGAGGCAGTTTCGCCCGGGCTCCGCTCAGGTGTCCGGCTGGGGCTGTCAGGAGTTGCTACCGCCGGCGCAGCTCCGTGCGGCTCCAGTCCCGCGTTGCCTTGGGAAGGAAAAGGCAAAACCAGGAGCCGCTGAGCCTGAGCCTCCGGTGCCGCTGCTCCCGTTGCAAAGCACCGCCGCGGCTCTTCCTTTTTGCCTTTCCCTTCCTGAGGCAACGCGGGACTGGAGCCGCGCGAGCCGCGCCGGCAGTAGCAACTCCTGACTCAGAGGGCCTCCAAGGGAGGGGAGCCTCCGAGGGGAGGGGAAGGAGGAGAAGAGAGGGGAAGGGGCGGCTATTCCCAAAAATCTTGTGCTGACCCGGCCCGTCTGTCAAATTTTAAAAGTCAATGCAGCCCCCGAGCCAAAAAGTTTGCCCACCCCTGTTCTAACCAAACAGCAAATAATCTTGTTGGGCTACACTTTGCTAGGATTTGTCAGGCTGTTGTATCGAAAAAAGTCAATATCAGTAGACCGTATCCTTTTGTCACTATCCCTCCCCCTGCCCTCCCCTGGGCAGAGAGTTTGATGCTCCAAAGAAAGATGCAGAGAGCAATTATCCTTCTTATAAATCCACCAGTTCCTCAGAATTCATCAGTGTCATCTTGCCTTAAAAGCGTCTTGTCATCGTTGCAGAATGAAATATTTTGCCCGGAGACGTAGCTCTGCATTTAGATCATCTTTTCATAAATATGAAATGCATTGGATTCGCCTGACGGTCGGCTCTTGTTATGGGATCCCAATTCCACAAGACTTCTATTTGCAAAGTTTCTGCTCTCTCTCTCTTGCACAAATATCCAGCAGTTGCTGGAGCTATTGTTTTGATTGGGGTTTTTCTTTTTCATTTTTCATAAAGCCATATTTCCAATCAAAGAGCGGAGAGGAATTAACACAGGCAAATTAAGACAAGACCCTGTTTAAGAAATTTCTTGCTAATGTATCCTTTTGATTATGCTGTTCCAACCAAGGCCCACTGAGAGTTAAAACTCATGATCCATGGATCAATTTGGGAGGAAAAGAAATCTCTGCCTATAGATAGTTACAAATCAGGCTTTCTTGCAAGGCTAAGTCAACTTCCAGTATTGTTACTACTACCATTACAACTCTAAGGGAGCAAAGAATGCTGGGTATTAAATTAATTTGCTTATTGGAAACATTTCTTGCCTGCCCACCATCCAGAAAATTCATGGAGGGTTATGATCTATAAAAAAAACCCCATAAACTAATAAAAACCAAATCAGATGAATAACACCTTAATTTAAAATGCACAGCTGAAAAGAACGGAGAGTAGAATAAGCAAACTACATCTGCAGAGAAGCAAAGGGCTGAATCCAGAATGGGGCAAATTTGTGAAAAGATCTTCTCCTGCCCTTGAAAGATCAGCATCCATCCAAAAAGGAAGAGAATTCCAAAGCTGGCCCTTCATTGCAAACTAGGCCACCCTTATACCCACAGAAAGTGCCTTTTCCACTGTGAGACACACAGGGGGTCCCTTCAAGCAATGCCCATATTGTAATTCCCAGCAAAAATGAATACTCACCATATAAAGGGATTGGTCCATCCCACCCTCACTGGCAGAAGGGACATGCAGCGGAAGCTAGCCAGGTACAAAAGAAGAGCCTTTTCTGTTGTAGCTACCACCTTCTGGAACATAGTGCCAAGGTGAGATCCACTGTGATGACCCAAAGGGGCATTTCACAAAGGCAACACAGTCAAATTAGCAAGAAGAGCCCCTTTACTATCCCCAACTTTGCCACCAAAGTCCAGTTTACCTTCGGCTGGAGAAACACTCTGCCAGGAACAGCCTTTAAGTGTAGAAAATTCATTCCGACAACAAAGTACACACAAACTGTAACTAAAAATCCAAACAAACCATGCTGCAGTAATTAACTTGACAGGGCAGGAAAAGGAATTGCAGACTTGAAAGCACAGCAAAATACACACAGTTGGGAAGATGCCAGAAACATAGATAAGCCTTGACGATGTCAGATAAATTGACAATTTGCTCCCAACAGTTTGCTGCATGCAGCTTCCCTTTTTAAACACTGTGTTCCCAGCTGCAGCTAATGAAGGGAATCAGGGCCCTTTCCTCCCCCATAAGCCATGCAACTCACGTTGCTCCTTTTTCTGTTCCTCCCTGAGTGCCCTAGAATGAAGAGGGGGTGGGCCTGGGTCTTCCTCTGAATTCCCTCTCGCTGGCTCTACTTCTCCCCTGCTTTGCCCAGCCAGACTTTGCCCTTCCCCAGTTTCTTCTACAGCCAATGGAACCCCACTCCCACTCCCTGACAGCTGTTTGGCCTCCCCCTCCGAATCAGTTTCCGACAGGGGCATGACATCTACATCCATTCTTCTGGCCTTCCAAAAGGGCTGGAAGACTTGACTCTGCCAATTGGTTTGCGGCCCCAATTGTGGTATGTCATACTGGAGGTGACTAATGGATTGAGACAACCCCACCCCAAAGGTGCTTTTTTTTAAAGCGGGAACTGGACTTTCTTTGTTGTTCCTTGAAAACCTTTGCCTTCTTATCCAAGTAGCTTCTTCAGTTTTGACAATGGTGAGGAATGGAAGGATTTGCATTCCTTGCAGTCATCTGGTCATTAGCACTCTTTCTGAGAGTCACTGAAGCCACTTGGAGGTTTATCTGTATAATCACCTGAATAATACAAGTGGGTGTGGAACCTTCTTGGAATTGTTGAAAGGAATGTGTTGTAAACAGGAGATAGGTCGGGCTATATCTCTTCCCCTCTGTTGAGAGAGGGCTGCTTAATTTTGACATAGATGGCCTCTTTGACCCCTCTTTCAAACTAGTGGTCCTCTTTCCCCAAAATGTGGACTTTTCTGTCTTCAAGAGAGCGGCCTCTACTGACTGACAATCTCCATAGACATCTTGCTCCCTTGTTTGCTATTATCATGCCCCTGTTGGAGTCTGACTACGAGGGAGAGGAGGAACAGCTGACAGGGAGTGGGACTGTGGCTCCGGAGGTTATGGAGGAAACTGGGAAAGGGCACAGGCTGGCTGGGCAGTTAGAGGAAGACCCAGGCCCATCCCCTCTTCATCCTAGGGCACATAGAGAGGAGAGGATAAGGGAGAAACGTGAAATGGCGTGGTCTACGGGGAGGAAGGGGCCCTGATCTCCTTCATGGGCTGCAGCTGGGAGGACTGTTTAAAAGGACAAACTGCGCATGACCCAGTGCTGGAAGTAAACTGTGAAATAATTCTAGTCTTTCAGTTCTTATCTGAGTTCTGGCATCCTTCCCAGTATGTGTATTTCGATATCTGTGGACGTCTTCAAGCCCTTATCTTGCCTTGTCTCATTCATTGCTTCAGTGTGGTTTGTGTTATTTTTTCTATTGATAATTTATATGTATTTTGAGTTTGAATGGCATTTCTTCCTTTTTGCAACTGTTTGTGGGGGAGTTTTTTTTCTCTCCAGTCAATGATTGGAGCTTTGAAGCCAAGTTGAAGGAATTAAAGGGACTTCACCTGTTTTTGTGACTTCGTTGCTTTCGTATCCCACCCTGGGTCATCACAGCTATCTCTGTTAATTTTAAGTAAATTTTGATGTTGATATTTATTATTTCAATATTAAATGTTTTGTCATGTGGCTTTACTTGGTTGTAAGCTGCCTAGAGTTGTCCCTATGGGCAGCATATTAATTAAATAAACAAATAAATAAGCAAATAAATAAGCTTCTGTTCATTGCAATCCACTGCTATCTTCTGAACAGAGTCCCCTTTGGCCAGTGCTGCATTTCTCCCCTGTCATTCTTCATCTAGTACCTCTCCAGATTGTGCTGCATGAATGGTTAACATCAATAATTAGCAGTTAAAAACAAAAGGCTCCAACTTGGGATTCTGTTCTTCTTTAATGCCATTCCAGTTTGGTTAGTTTACCTTGGAAGCAAACAGGGAGCTGCAGTTCAGAAGGGTAAATGCATAAGCAAACTACATTTGGAGCAGGGCTGGTGGTAGAGGTCTTGCTTCACAAAGATCTCTACCAAAATCTCAAGAGGAACCCTTGTGGACTCCAAGTAGGGTATATGAAAGTTTCCTGGAGAGCTTACGTCATTCAGAAGGCAGCAGATGCAAACTACCTGGATCCCCCTAAGATCTATTTCTTTCTATGTCAATATCCACAATGGAAGCATGGATGGAAAAAGTGATGAACCTAGCAGAGATGTCAAAATCCAGTTGTCTCTTTAAAAAATCACCTTTGGGACAACCATGACCTGGATGACTGAGACTCTCCATAGGCAATATATCTAGTTTTGATTCTACTTGGAATCTCTTTCTAGGCTTCATGCTCAAAACAGGAAAAAAATTAGACTTTGAGTGTTGCTGATTAGATTAGTTTGTTGTCATGGAAATAGTATTTACTAAATACGTGAAAATAATAAGTAGAAGTTATAATTCTATTTTGCATTTCACTGAGCTGAAAAAAGTTAGAAGTCAATGCTTTTTTTTTCTTTTCCCCACCATCCTACAGTTTTTCTGCTTTCTTTTCCTTCCCCATTTCCCTACTAAATTTATTTTTATTTTCATTTTCATTTTATATAAAAATATTTCTTTCTTTCTTGGATTTTCTAGTCTGATAAGAACCAGCAAACTGAGCTGACTGAAAAATACATTCTTAGACAGGAAGACATATAGATTGCATTCTCACAGCACATTTAACCTGCTTATTAAATTAATCCATTTCCTGGGTAAATTCACTGCAATAAATTATTAATTAATCAAAGAAAACTAAGCAAAAGTTAAAGTTAACCATGTTTTGCATGTTGTTCTAATGCCCATGCTACTTTTGTAATCGATCTGGTTAAATAGGGGATGAACCAAGGCTCAATCGATTATGAATTTGGAAATTAGGAAAAAATAATGGATTGTTATCCAGGTGCCTAGATGTGAGATGAGTGGCTATATAAATTTGAATAATTGATTAATAAATATGGATACCCCTGAATCAAGATGTCTAAGTCTCTTCCCATAAATACCTAGAGGTTCCCCCAAGTCTACTCTGAACAATCTTTTCTGCAATCAGATGCTACATCAAGCAAATAAATGTGTAATTGGGTTCCAAGCAGGCAGGAGACCTGGGGAATCACATAAGCCAATTTCTAGCATTTCTTTCAATTCCTCATTTTCATTCTAGAAGGTTATATTTTCAGAAGGCTGAGCAAAAGAGTTGCATTAAGATTAACAGAGGTTTAATACACAGTTTAATATTTATGCAAAAGCCCGTCCCAAAACATGCCTCCAAACTGCTTCCTTTTGTGGTTAACTATTCAACACCACACACATCCTTCAAACTGACCTTGATTATGTGTCTGAATGGTCAAACAATTGGCAACTCCAAATCTTGACCAACAAACGCCCTGTCCTACACATTGGTGAAAAAAATCAATACACCAAATACAAGCTAGGCGGATATGACCTCGTTGATGACCCTCACTCTGTCAAAGATCTTGGAGTTCTCATATCGAATGATCTAAGTGCCAGAGCTCACTGCAACAACATTGCAAAAAAGGATTTAAGACTTGTTAATCTGATCTTATGAAGCTTCTCCTCTGGTAATACTGATTTGCAAACTAGGGCATATATATCCTTTGCTAGACCAATACTTGAATACAGCTCTGCTGTCTGGAATCCGCACTGTATATCAGACATAAATATAATTGAACGAGTCCAGAGTATTTTACAAGAAAAGTACTACACTCCTCTGTTCTTAACAGAATACCCTACACCACCAGACTTGAGATTCTAGGCTTAGACAACCTTAAACTATGCCAGCTAAGATTGGACTTAAGCATACTACATAAAATCATTTGTTACAATGTCTAACCACTTAATGAATATTTCAGCTTTAACCACAACAACACAAGAGCACACAACAGATATAAACTTAATGTAAACCACTCCAAACTTGATTGCAGGAAGTACGATTTCAGCAACAGAGTGGTCAATGCCTGGAATGCACTACCTGATTCTGTTGTTACATCCTCTAAGCCCCACTCCTTTAACCTCAAACTAACCTCTATCACCCTCACCCCATTCCTAAGAGGTCTGTAGGGGGCACAATTGTGCCTAATGTCCCTGTCCTATTGTCCCCATTTATTAGTTCCTATTTCATGTATTTAAACTTATGTTTATTCTTGTAAGCGTTTGACAAATAAACAAATAAAATAAAATAAATAAATAAAACTATTGGTGGTTTAGTCTAGAGAGAATTCAGGAGCAGAGTTTCAGGGTGGGGGAGGAGAAGGGATACTGTGATCTTTGAATCTTCGTGCATCCATTATGCAGCAACCAAATTAAAGGAAATAAATGGAGGTTAGAATCCCTTGTTCTCTTCTGCAGTGCCCAGAGATCAGCTAACATATTTCACAACTTGATATAGACCAAAGCCAAATTAGAAACTCACCATCACAACATTCTCCAAAGGCCTTTCTCCATTGCAGAGTTGAAGTTCCCTCTGCTCAGTCCTGAACCCACAGAGACCTGAGCTGCTCGGCATTTGATGCCTCCTTTCCTGACCTTCTCTCACCCCTAGTCTCAGTCTCCACCAGCCCCCTAACCTTTCCTGGAAGGCGAAACAGGCTGCCTTTAGACTGTACTGGAAAAACAGGGAAATCAACTAACACTGCGATGGCAGGAAATCTAAGGTTGACTATGCCTATCTCACTCACAGCCTGGGGATGAGAGTGAGGTAGCTAGGAATTTGTGCACTGTAGTGGTGCACAAATTCCTGGCTACCTCACTCTCATCCCCAGTCAAAAAACAGGACATGACCTAGGAAAGTGTGCTTGTAAACTGACTGCCTTGTTTGCAGATTTTTGGGAGACCCATTTTCAGGAATCAGAACAGAGCTGGAGGTCTTTAAGTCAAACTCCCTGCTCAAGCAGGAGACACTATACCAGGGGACCTCAACTCTCCGTCTGTGGACTGGCATTGGGCCATGGTATGCCAGAAACCAGGCTGAAGCACCACCTGTGGGGTGCAGGCAGCACACAAAATCACATCCCCTCCAGTCCACGGAAAAACCTCTTTTCATGGAACCGGTCCCTGCTGCCCAAAAGGTTGAGGGCTGTTGTTCTATACTATTTCAGACAAATATCCAGTGTCTTCTTAAAAACCTCCAGTGATAGCAATAGCAGTAATATTTAGCATTGTATACCACTTTACAGTGCTTCGCAGTGTTTTACAGCCCTCTCTAAGCCTTTTACAGAGTCAACCTAACAATCTGGGTCCTCATTTTACTAACCTTGGAGGATGGAAGGCCGAGTCAACCTTGAGCCAATGAGACTCGAACTGCCAAACTATTGGCAGTTGGCAATCAGCAGAGTTAGCCTGCAATGCTGCATTTTAAGCATTGTGCCACCACGGCTCCTGATGAAATACCCACAACTTCTAAAGGCACTTTATGCTGCTCTATTCAGATAGAGGGGCACCCACAGGTAATTGAGGGCACCAGAAAGTCACAATTGCAGCCGCAGCCACCAATTTCATTTTTTGACCCTCTCATTTATGGAAAGTCCTTGTTTACTGTCCTGAGTCCCATTCTTCCCACCACCAAATGTTCCTTTTCATCACCTCTCCCTGTGTTGTCTTAATGACTGTTATGCAAACATCTGCACTATACTATCAATCAAACTGGTGTTTCTTATCAGTGTGGTTTGAGATCAGGGATTTTTGGTTGTGCTGTTTAACTGCTAGTTGATATTCATGAACCCTTGTTTTCAATTGCCTTCCTGCTTGTCCCACACAGAATTTGTCCCTCAAAGAAATCTGCTTGACCCATTCTTGGAATTATTCTGGTTGCTTGTCCCTGACAGGCAAGCAGCTTTGGCACATGGATAGAAAATAGAGCAAAGCAGGAGAACTGGAAATGAGAGAAGAATTCTTCCAAATACCAAGTATAATTGAGAAGAATAATTGAGACGAACAGTGTTCCATGCACCTCGACATATAGTTATGTTGGCCACATGATAACACAAATGTCTTTGGACAATGCTGGCTCCCATGGCTAAGAAATGGAGATAAGCACCACCCCCTAAAGTTGGACATGACTTTACCTTTCATTGAGACTTACAACAAAAAGCAAGTTACCTATTGATTTAACAAATTCACATGGCCAGCCATTTTACAATAGGTGATTCTAGATGTTTTACAGCAAAAAAGGTGAAAACAATAAGCAAGTTAAAAGCAGTCAAATTAAAAAAGTATAAACAAGCAAAAATATGGAAGAGATTACATTAAGCAAGGGAGCCACCTGAAGATTTCACCACTTGAAATATTCACAATTCATCTCCTTTGCCAAGGAAAGCAAGAAAATTGGCATTAAAACATCTAATTAAAACCATCCAGTCAGAGTAATGATATCCAAGGAAAATTGGTATGTCCCTAGCCAAGATATGTGAGGGTTGCCAATCTACTTTTGTTCAAGCAGGCCAGGGTCCATACTATTGTCACCACATGATGTTATAGTCCAGGAGGAATGAGTGTACATTCCTGAGGGCTGTGCAAAGAAAAACACTTTTAAAAAGCTAGCTAAGGTGAGTGGAGCATTTTTCTTTGCAATTCTTAAAGCAGCTCCATCTTTTAATTTTTTTTTTTTTACTGAAAGTCTTAATAACAAAAGTTTTTTTTAAAAAAATGGAGTCTACACTCATTTTTAAAAAAAAGAACGAATGAGCCATGGTGGCGCAGTGGTTAGAGTGCAGTACTGCAGGCTATTTCTGCTGACTGCCAGCTGCCTGCAATTTGGAAGTTTAAATCTCACCAGGTTCAAGGTTGACTCAACCTTCCATCCTTCCGAGGTCAGGGACCTAGACTGTTGAGGGCTGACTCTGTAAAACCACTTAGAGAGGGCTGTAAAGCACTGGGAAGTGGTATATAAGTCAAAGTGCTATTGCTATATTTATACTTATTTAGTATTTTTGAACAATGCCATCTTCTTCAAAGAGAGACTCTGGGTGGTGTATTATATTTTAACAATATAATGTTAAAATATGAAATAGTAAATATAAAAGTTAAAAATTTAAAAGGGGGCAAGAGATTAAAGTTAGTAAAAAAAAGTGAAGGGGGAGGGGCTTTCAGTTTTATAAAACAGAGATGACAGTTAAAAGTGGAAATATAATCTTGAGCTGATGAGAATTGAACTGCCAAACTGCAGTCAGAGGGCAGTCAGAAGAAATAGCCTGCAGTAGTGCATTCTAACCACTATGCCACCATGGCTCAATATAAATGTAAATGTAAATGTAAATTCTTTCACTCGTTTTACAGATTTACAGATAATCAGAGTTGGAAGGGACCTTGTAGGTCATCTAATCCAACCCCCCCACCCAAGCAGGAGACCCTACACCATTTCTGACAAATGGCAGTCCAATCTCTTCTTGAAAGCCTCCAGGGATGAAGCTCCCACAACTTCCGAGGGCAACTTCTGTTCCATTGGTTGATTGTTCTCACTGTCAGAAAGTTTCTCCTTATTTCCAGGTTAAATATAAATGTAAATGTAAATGTAAATGTAAATGACATGCTTGTCTTACATGCCATGAATTGCAAAATATCTCTATCAAATATGGAAATTCTCAGTCATCCAGGTAAGTCATTGTGGTCCCAAAGGCGCTTTTTTTAAGAGACAACTGGCTGAAGAAGCTTCTTGGATGAGAACTGAAATGTCTTCAAAGAAAAATAAGGAAGTCCAGTTGTCTCTTGAAAAAAGCACTTTTGAATTTTTTTTAATTTTTTTTGAAATTTTGACTCCATCAGATGCTTCGCACAGCCTTCACTCTCAGACCTTTCCTACACCCAAAGGTTCCAGCCAAAGGAGGTAATATTAATTATTCCACATCCTCACAACCAGAGTCAGGTGAGCAAGAGCAGCTTTGGTATTATTGGTTGAGGATTCTTCACGTTTTGGTCTCCAGGCATCTTGAAGGCAACAAGTTGGAGGCTTGTTATCTGAACCAACAGGTAAATGCCAAGTAGTCCTAAATCTGAAGCAATCTGGGATATTCCTTTGGAGGCATAGGACACTACAAAGCTTGAATTCAGCACAAATATTATTACAGGTAGTCCTCAACTTACAACAGTTCACTTAGTGACTGATCAAAATTACAATGACACTGAAAAAAGCGACTTATGACCATTTTTCACACTTACCACTGTCGCACCATCCCCATAGCCACATGATCAGAATTCAGATGCCTGGCAACTGACTCATATCTACGACGATTTCAGTGTCCCAAAATCGTGTGATCATCTTTGACGACTTTCTGACCAGCAAGATCAATGGGGAAGCCAGTTCCAGTTAACAATCGTGTTACTAACTTTACACCTGCAAGTGATTCAATTAAGAATTGTGGCAGGAGGGCGGAGCTGGCATCCCGGTGGTTGGACGGGAGATCTTAATTCTCCAAGATCACTGTCGATATCTCAGCTGCTGGTCGGTCCCCATGGACTTAAACCATCCCGTAGAGACGGTGATTGACAAGGGCACGTCCTGTCGATCCCAGGGACATCGCAAAGTCCCTGGTTGATCCAGGGAAAGCCCTTTTTGCCGGCGGCAGAGAGGCAGCCTCCCAAGCTGCTGAAGCTGGGACAGCTCCGGAACGGAAGAGACTGGAAGAAAGTGTGTCAGTTTGGTGAGATGAACTTTTACTTAATATTTCTTGGAGAGAACACCCTGAAAAAAACGAAAGTGGACTAATAGTGAAGAGGAAAGAGTTTAAGCGGCGTTATTAATTGTCACAGTGAAAGTTTTGTCCTTTTTTCACCCTTTTTATTGGAATTTTGAACTTGGCAAAGCTGTTTTACTTTAAGCTGGACTGGTACTTTTAATCTTTTTATTTCTGTTTGTGTTTCCTTCTCCTTTTTTAACAATCCTTTTGAAAATTCTTTTTTTGATTAAGACTCTTCTGCTTGATTTAAGATTTATTTTTCTCCCTTTAGAAAAAAAAAAAGTGGGGGAGGAGATTTTACTTTTTCTTCTTCTTTTAGTTCCTGGTTGTAGATTGAGGAGGGGTAAGTGAAAGTGAAGGAAAATAAGTAGCACTGCCGCCCAGAGGGTTGGATGCATTGTTTCTTTTTCCTTTCACTAGTTTGCCTTAGGATCAAGGACTCTGAGCTGTATATTGGAAAAGATAGAGATGAGCATGGCAGTTTGTTTATTCAGGTGCTCATTTCCAAATAGATAGCTGGAGCCTGGAGTTGAAGTTGAAAGAAAGAAGATTGAAGTGACCTTCAGCTGATTTATCAAAGAGCCTTGAATATTTGGCGGCAGAGGCTTGTTTTATATTAGAATGGCTTTTTACCTTTTGCCTCCCTTTCTACCCCCCCCCCCACTAGTGGGGCTCTTTTTTTCTCTTTAATTGGATTTTAACTTTTTAAACCAGGAACTAGAATGTAAACCTTTTATTTTGGTTTTCTTTTTGTTTACTAAGTGGAACATATAGAATATTTTTCTTTTTTCCTTTTTTATTTTTTATCTACCATTGCAACTAATTGGATTAAGGTATACAAGTGTCTGAAGACTTTTTTTTCCTTTTTTCCTTTGGAGTGGCAATTGCTTGCCTTTGGTTTTTCTTTTCTTTTTTCCTCTCTTTTTTTCTCTTTTTTCTCTCTCTTTCTTTACAGATAAGCATTACAAGATGAGTAGAAAGACAACAGCCCCAGCTTCTTCGATACCAACTCCCTCACCATCTGGAGGACAATGATCTATACAGACAATATTACAACAGGAAAAAGAGAAAGAGAAAGAGAAGGAAGTGACATTATAGATGATCATGCAAGGAATTCAGAAAATTGAGCAAAAAAGTGAAAAGACAGATGAAAAAGTGGAAAATAATCAACAGATGATGATGAAATATGAAGACAGATTCAAAAAAAATTTAAGAAGAAGATATACAAAGAGATAAGAAAATTGGAGATATTGATATTCATTTGAGCGATATTAAGAAGGGCAGGGATGAATTATTAGGATGGGAAATAGACAAATCAGAATTTTACTTAAGATTTCAAAATATAGAAGAAGCGAAAGGTGAAAACCTTGCTGAAATAATGGCAGAAATATTGGCAGAAGCACTGGAAATAACTAAAGAAAAGATGATGGGTGGGATGGATGAAGTGTTTCGTGTCTACACAAGATATGCAATGAGAAATAGATTACCAAGAGAAGTTTACATCAGATTTAATAAGAAGAGAATTAAGACACAAATACTCCAGGTGGTGAGAGAGAAAACACTAAAATATAAAAATAAATAAATTGTGGTGCTGAAACAGATACCAAGAAGAGTAAGAGAGATGAGAAGAGAATATTTATTCTTGACTAAAGAGCTACTTAAAAGAGGAGTAAACTAAGATGGTTGATGCCAGAAGGCCTCTTGTTCATTTGGCAGGAACAAAGACACAGAATTGACACAGTTGGAAAAGCTGAACTATTCTACTTAGAATACTTTAGAGAAAAGGAGGAAGAAAGAAAGGAAGAGTCACTAATTGAATTCCAAGAGGAGTGTATAGCAGTAACTGAAAAATAAAAAGAAGAAGGTGCAGTAGGTGATGAACCCAGAGAACAACAAGAATTAAGATCTACTAGAGGAATAAAACCCTCTTATAAAGCTTAACATGGATGAAAGATAATTGATTACGATTAACAGAAATGGACTTAATTCGGCTATTAAAAGAAGTATTTCACAAATTAGATAAATTAAAATTTGATATAATCTGCTTACAAGAGATACATATTAAAAAACAACATGAATATATACTAAAACAAGAAAAATTAGGGAAATTATGTCGCTGGCACAATCGAAAAAAAGAGGTGTGGCATTATATATTAAAGAAACAATTTTGGCAGAACTAATTTATACAGATGATGATGGAAGGGTTTTGATGGTGGAGATAACAGATAACAGCATTAAAACACTTTTAATTGCAATTTATGCCCCGAATGATAAACAAGAAGAATTCTATGGGAAATTATGTACAAAAATAATTGATTTGGACTATGTTAATATCTGCATGATGGGTGATTTTAATGGAATAATTAATGACCGGTTGGACTATAAAACACAGAAAACAACAAAGAGAGTTAGATACTACCAAAATCCTTCCTTCGAATAACAGAAGAATTTAATTTAAAAGATGCATGGAGAGAGAGAAATGCAGAAAGTGAGCAATATACTTTTTATTCAAACAGGCACACATCCTGGTCTAGAATAGATATGATATGGATGTCAGCAGAATTATTGACTCATGTACAACAGATTGAAATAGAAACAAGCACTTGGGCAGATCATAATCCAGTGTCAGTTATTTGGAAAGGACACAAGAGGAGATCTAGATGGATTTTAAATAATATGATACTGAAAGAAAAAGACTTTAAACAGAAAATAGAGAAAGAACTTGTTTTCTTCTTCAAAGAAAATAGAAAAGGGGATACATCTTTACAGAATCTCTGGGACATGATGAAGGCCTACACAAAAGGTTTGATAATAGATTATACTAGGAGAAGAAACATAAAACAGAAAAAGACATTTAAGACATTAGAGGATGACTATAAAAGACTGGGAAAAGACCTACAGAAGTCCCCACAAAAAAGACATTAAAAATAAAATGGATATAATTAAACATAAAATGGGACTAATGGAAAAAGAGGAATTAGCACAAAAAATTAAAAATGCTAAACAGAATTACTTTGAAGATGCAAATAAACCAGGCAGATGGCTAGCTTATAAACTGAGAAAGGAAAGAGAAGCAAGAAGAATTAGTCAACTGATAAATAAAGAAGGACAGATTTGCTATGGAAATGAGGAGAAGAAAAAAATTATACAAAACTACTACAGAAAACTGTACTTTCAAGAGAATATTCAAGAAGAAAGTTAAACAATATCTTCAGAAAGTGAACCTACCTCAGATACCCAAAAACATTGAAACGATGTTAGAAGGAAGTATAACAATGATGGAATTAACAGAAGCCTTAAAAAAACAGAATGCTGGGAAAGCACCAGGTCCAGATTGTTTGCCAGAGGAATTTTACAAGACTTTTACAAGGAAATATTGAATTTTCATCTTCTAGAAGTTATGAATGAAGTTATGAATGAAAAGAATACCAAAAACATGGTCAGAAGCATACATTACACTTATACCGAAGGAAGGTACAGACCTGTAGCAAGTTAAAAATTATAGACCTATATCTTTATTGAACTCAGACTATAAAATCTTTGCTTCAATTTTGGCAGAAAGACTAAAAAGATACTTAAATAATTTTATTCATACTGATCAAAATGGATTTCTGCCAAAGAGACAAATTAAAGGCAATGTGAGAATCATTTTGGATACTCTGGAATATTATGAAGCACACCGTGAGAAGCAAATGGCCTTGATGTTTCCAGATGCTCAAAAAGCCTTTGACAATGTGAGTTGGCGATTTATTTTACTGCAATTGATACAAATGGGCTTTGGTAAGAAATTTATCCAAGCCATTGAAACAATATACCTTGAACCAACTGCAAAGTTGATGGTGAATGGAGAATTAAGAGAATCCATAGATATAAGAAAAGGGACAAAGCAAGGCTGTCCATTGTCGCCTCTGCTGTTTGCGTTAACATTGGAAGTCTTGAATAGGAATATCAGAGAAGAAAAAGAAAGAAAAGGAATGAAAATTAAAAAGGAGGAGTATAAATTGCAAGCTTTTGCAGATGACCTGGTATTTATATTAGAAGACCCATTGGAAACAGCACCCAAATTAATAGAAGAATATGGAAAAGTAGCAGGTTTGAGAATAAACAAAGACAAAACAAAGATATTAACAAAGAATATGTTAACAAGGCAAAAGAAAGAGTTGGAAGAAACTTTAAAAATACAGGTCACAAACAAGGTTAAATACTTAGGGATTTATATTACACCAAGATGTAGTACCCTGAAGGAAGATAACTATGTTAAACTCAAACAGCAGATTACAATAGACTTGATGAAATGGGAAAAATTGCAACTATCAATGATTGGGAGAATATCCACAATTAGGATGAATATATTGCCTAGAGTTTTATATTTATTCCAGACAATTCCTATTCGATTAGAGAAAGAGTTTTTTGAAGATTTAAATAGAATTGTGTTGGAATATATTTGGCAGGGTAAAAAAGCAAGAATAAAATTAAAGCTGTTACAAGATGCAAGAATAAGAGGAAGGTTTGCCTTGCCCAATTGGGAGCTGTATTACCAGGCGAAAAGTTTGATGTGGGTAAAGGAATGGCTAACACTAAGGAACAGTAGATTGTTGATTTTAGAAGGCCATGACTTGCTGCTGGGATGGCATGCCTTTCTCTGGTATAAGGGAACTAAAACACAGCGGTATTTTAGAAGACATATTCGTGAGGCATTGTTTTTGAGGTGGGAGAAGATTAAAAGACAATATTACTTAAAAATTCCAACATGGATATCAACTATTGAAGCTTTTTTAATATATAAAAAGGAACAAACAGTTAGATATGGGGAGTTATTGAATGAAAAAGGTGAACTTAAATCTATGCAAAAGTTGCAAGAACAAGGTGTAAAAATGAATTGGTTTTCTTATTTGCAAATACAATCTAGGTTTGATAAAGACTCCAAGGCAGAAGGTATTTATGATAAGTTGACTGACTTAGATAAAATTTTGATGGGTACTGATGAAAAGGTAATTAAAAAACTTTATGGACAATTTAAATTGGAGGAGGAGCAAGTTAAAGAAATGATGATTGCTTGGGGAAAAAATTTTGGATATGGGATTGATTTGGAAAAACGGCAAAAATTGTGGTCTCAAAATTATAAAATGACAATGTCAACTGCATATAAAGAAAATTTGTATAAGATGTTTTACAGGTTGCACCTACCCCCGACAAGACTTGCGAGAATGTTTAAGAATAAATCAGATAAATGCTGGAAATGTCATCAGACACCTGGTTCATATTACCATATGTGGTGGACATGTTCAGACACAAAGAAATATTGGACTAAAATCCACACATGGTTGGAAAAAATGATAAAACAACATATAGACTTTAAACCAGAGATATTTTTATTGGGAGTCATACCGGACATATACAATAAAGAACTGAAATATTTGGTTGTAAATGTTTTAACAGCAGCTAGAATTGTATTTGTGAAGAACTGGAAAAATGACAAAATACCTATGCAGGAGGAAGTTATCAAAAAATTATGGACTGTGCTGAAATGAGTAAACTGACATTGAAATTAGAGAACAAGAAAATAAGCAATTTTATATGATATGGGATTTGTTTTATCAATGGTTGGATAAAAAGGCATGGTAATATAATAGACTAGATAATTTTGTGATAGAAATCTAATAGATTGATATAAAACATAATATAGACATATATATAAAACCATTGGTTGAAAGTATAACATAAATTTTAAGATAAAATGTGGAGCATCTCGTATAAAATGATGGAATAAATAGTTTAGTCATGGATGATTAATAACTGATAAATATATAAACTTATGTTAGTTTGACAATGTGAAGACTGATATAAATTGTGAGTAAACGACTACAAAAGTATAGCACAGAAGATACATAACCAACTGACACACTGTATGTATATTAAATGGAAGAGGATTTTATGTTTTTATGTTTTTGTATGTGTATGTTTGTGTTTAAAAATAAAAAAAACTTTATTAAAAAAAACAATTGTGGCAGGAAAGGTTGTAAAAATGGAGCAGAACTCATTTAACAACTGTCTCACTTAGCAACATAAATGTTGGGCTCAATTGTTTTGAGAAGACTGTAGGAGTACATTCATGTTCCTATCTTAGCATTTTCCTAATATATTAATATCCGAAAGGTGTCAGAAGAATCTGCTTGTGATCCCATCACTGTCATGAAATAAAATAACGGAGGGAAACCTATAGGTGCACCTGTTTGGTGGGGTACCCTCAGTTTGGAATTGCCTCCTCTCAGAAACACAGCCTGCCCCCATTTTACTGGCTCTTTGCAAGCCATTAGGAACTGAGTTATTTTGGAGAATGAACTGATGCCATCAGATTGACTGATTGATTATTGTGTAATTATTTGGTTTTGATCTATGATCTTTTACAGGTGAAACTTGAAAAATTAGAATATTGTGCAAAAGTTCATTTATTTCAGTAATGCAACTTAAAAGGTGAAACTAATCTATGAGATAGACTCATTACATGCAAAGCAAGATAGTTCAAGCTGTGATTTGTCATAATTGGGATGATTATGGCTTACAGCTCATGAAAACCCCAAATCCACAACCTCCGAAAATTAGAATATTACATGCAATCAATAAAACAAGGATTGTACAAAGAACAATATCGGACCTCTGAAAAGTATAAGCATGCATATGTACTCAGTACTTGGTTTGGGCCCCTTTTGCAGCAATTACTGCCTCAATGCAACGTGGCATGGAAGCTATCAGCCTGTGGCACTGCTGAGGTGTTATGGAAGACCAGGATGCTTCAATAGTGGCCTTCAGCTCTTCTGCATTTGTTCGGTCTCATGTCTCTCATCTTTCTCTTGGTAATGCCCCATAGATTCTCTATGGGGTTCAGGTCAGGCGAGTTTGCTGGCCAATCAAGCACAATAATCCCACGCTCATTGAACCAGGTTTTGGTGCTTTTGGCAGTGTGGGCAGGTGCCAAGTCCTGCTGAAGAATGAAGTCAACATCCCCGTAAAGCTCATCTGTGGAAGGAAGCATGAAGTGCTCCAAAATCTCCTGGTAGATGGCTGCATTGACCTGGACTTAATGAAGCACAGTGGACCAACACCAGCAGATGACATGGCTCCCCAAATCAACACAGACTGTGGAAACTTCACACTGGACTTCAAGTATCTTGCAGTGTGTGCCTCTCCATTCTTCCTCCAGACTCTGGGTCCTTGGTTTCCAAATAAGATGCAAAAGTTGCTCTCATCAGAAAAGAGGACCTTGGACCACTGAGCAACAGACCAGATCTGTTTTTCTTTAGCCCAGGTAAGACGCTTCTGACGTTGTTTGTTGTTCAGGAGCAACTTGACAAGAGGAATACATTTGAAGCCCATGTCCAGGATCCATCTGTGTGTGGTGGCTCTTGATGCACTGACTCCAGCCTCAGTCCACTCTTTGTAAAAGTCCCCAACACTTTTGAATGACCTTTTCCTGACAATCCTCTCCAGGCTGCGGTCATCCCTGCTGCTTGTGCACCTTTTTCTTCCACACTTTTCCCTTCCACATAACTTTCTATTAATGTGCTTTGATACAGCACTTTGGGAACATCCACCTTCTTTTGCAATTACATTTTGAGGCTTTCCCTCCTTATGGAGGGTGTCAAGGATGGTTTTCTGCACAACTGTCAGGTCAGCAGTCTTTCCCATGATTGTGATTCCTACTGAACCAGACTGAGAGACCATTTAAAGGCTCAGGAACCCTTTGCAGGTGTTATGGCTTAATTAGCTGATTAGAGTGGGACACTTTGAGCCTAGAATATTGAACCTTTTCACAATATTCTAATTTTCTGAGATTGTGGATTTGGGGTTTTCATGAGCTGTAAACCATAATCATCTCAATTATGACACATCACAGCTTGAACTATTTTGCTTTGCATGTAATGAGTCTATCTCATATATTAGGTTCACCTTTTAAGTTGCATTACTGAAATAAATGAACTTTTGCACAATATTCTAATTTTTCGAGTTTCACCTGTATTTTCTCTTATAATGGAGTGGGGAGGGAGGGAGGAAGAAAGGAAGTTCAATGGTGATGAACATCTAGGCTGATAGGTCATGATCTAATTATTTTCTCTCCTGACTTTTCACCAGCAAACCTTTGTGTATTGTCTATAACCTGCCAAGAAGTGGGCTACAGAGCAGACAATTTTCACCTCCGAAGATGTCAGCCACGGTTGCTAGCGAAATGTCAGAATACCAAATAATTAGAGCATGCCCTATTAGCCCAGAAGCTCAGCAGTATTGCATTGACGCTGACTGTGAAAGCCTGCATCAATATATAATGCAGCTTGCATTTATTTTAGACATATGTGTCTTAGACATACTTCACTGTTACAATGTCTGTGTCACTGGAAGATTCAGCTTTGCTCATATTAATTTCCTACACCATGAAGGCAAGAGAGATTTTGCATTTTTGTCCTCTTTCTTTGTCTAAGGAACATTTATGTGGCAAGGCTTTACATAATATTCCAGTTAAACTGAAGATCTTAGGGATATTGTCCAGTTCCTGATCCTATATCTCCTCCTCCTCCTCTTCTTCCTCCTCCTCTCTCTCTCTCTCTCTCTCATAATGGAGGCTGTAGCATCCCACCTCTAAGCTATAGATAGACTAGGTTACTTAGACTTTCTTATCATAATATTCATTCCTGAATAAAGAATATATTTTTGCTTCCTTTTGCGCAGCCACCAGGCTCCAGAATTGTTTGTACAAGTGTAATTTCCTGACTTTATTGTTTCTCTCGACGTGCAATCTTTCCACTGGGTAAAGTGACCTGCCCCAGTACATTTCTCACACCTAAATTATGAGTGATGGCTTGTGTGTACAAATCAGCAGTCCCTGTTCTAGGATTGCAGAGAGAAATTTCAGGTCTCTGCAAATGCAGTGCTTTTCAAAAACAGTCCATTCTGCAATGGCATGGGTATCTATGTTATGACAAAGCCAAGGTTAATATGTATTTTAGGAATTGTTGTGTTAGATGTACCATATTGGGAAAAGGGAACAGATAGAAACCCATTTTCTGTCCCAAAACACCTTCCTGGATATCAGCCCAAGAAGCATTTTATAGATAAGAAATAATAGGCATTTTTTATTTCTTTATCTTTTTCCTACCTTTATTAATTTTATAAATAACTCAAGGTGATGAATACATACCACACAACTTCCACCTTCTATTTGCTCCACAACAACCCTGTGGAATTATTTGGGCTCAGAGAAAATGGCTAGCCCAAAGTCACCCAGCCATGTCTAAGGTGGGACTAGAACCTACCATCTCCTGGTAAAGGTGTCCCTGTAGATTTTACTTCACTAGTCATTGCTGACTTTAGGGAGCGGTGCTCATCTCCATTTTGAGCCAGTGCATGTGGCCAGCATGATGTCATGGAGCATTGTTACCTTCCCACCACAATGGTACTATTTATCTAGTTGCATTTAATGTCAGCTTGAAAGCCATTTTTCTTTGAGGCTTCTGGGCTACCACATTCAGTGCCTGGGAATTTGGGAGGGGGATTTCAAAGAGCAGTGGAAGATTAGCCACAACAACATTCCTTTCTCAGAGTGTCAAGGACATGTTACTCTGCACCTGGAAGGGAGTGCCTGGGGATAGTCCCCAGTTTGGGTGAAGTAATGATTGGACCATGTGATGAACTATTAAATGCAGGGGTTGGATTTTGAATTCTCTTTGGGCTAGGGAAAACCCAGAAATCTCAGGTTCGAGTTTTCCTCAGATGTGCCAATATGACATCTCTAATAAAATGGATATTTGAGAAGATGACGGTCTCTGAGTCTTTTAATTTGGAAGTTGTTACTTTTTCATACTTTCAAACTGCTAGATTGGCAGGAGCTGGGGTGAGGACAAGAGCTCATTCTGTCATGTGGCACTCGGGTCTCAAACCCAGGCTGCCAGCTTTCCAGCCAATAATCCCAGTATCTTAACCACTGAGCCATTTCACCACCCTATCACCTTATATCATCTACCATCTCCTGGTGTTTGACTCAAATCCACCGATTGTCCTACCTAAAATGGGAGTAGAAGTCATGGTCCTTTGACGATTGGCCCAAAGTCAGTCTTTCAGCTTTCATGGTTTCTATGGTGGTACTTTAATAGTGAAACATCTGTCAATTGCCAAGCTCAGAGAGCACCAAGGATTCCACAGTTCAACCCTGAACTACAGATAGTCTCTTCTATTAGGCGTGAATTAAATTCTCTAGGAGTTGCAGAGAGGATACCTGTTCATCGTTCTAGGAGCTGCTCATGGTAGGAACAACTCTCTTCAGCTCAAGGCAAAGGGCAACCCAGTTGTACTATTGAAAAATCTCAGAGGTGGGAGAGACTCAAATGTCTGAATTCTCCATTGTGCTCCGTCCAGATGGATCTTCACATTGGAGGACCTCTCAAGAGCTTCTTCCCTGAAAGGAATTTTTTTTTTGGTGTCTTTTTTTTCCTTCCTTTTTTAACTCGGTTACTGCTTGCCTATAAATCCTTGCTTCGCTTGCCTGGGTTTTAGCTTTATCTGAGACAATAAGTCACGACACCATCAATCCTCTCTTATGAACTTCTTGGCAGCGCCTTTTATTTCCCTCCAGATAAAACAAGGAGATTGCCTGCCCTGAACCACACAATATTGAACAGAGATCTCCAGGAGTTCGTTTTGATTGCATTCTTCTTTGCGTGGGGTGCCTAAATAAACCTGCTTCTTGGTTACAGCAGAAAGCAGAATGAGAGGCACTCACAGGTAGAAGGAGAAGAGATTGCAAGGGGCTGATTCGCCAGATGTAATAATACTCCATTTCTTTCTGAGGAAAATGGAGAGGGGGCCTTAAGAAATGTGCCTTATTAAAAGGAGAGTCCTGCATACCATGAACAAGCACAATGCTGAATTTCTGAAAAAGCAACTATAGTGTGTAGTGGATACAGGCATTCTTTGACTTACATTCATTTAGTGACCATTCAAAATTACAGTGATGCTGAAAAAAGTGACTCATGACCAGATCTGCACTTACAAACGTCACGACATCCCCATGGTCAAGTAATCAACATTCAGGCACTTGGTAACCAACATGCATTTACAACAGTTGTATTGTCCTGGGTTCTGATTGCAATTTGTGGCCTTCATAGACAGCTTCCAAGAAACAAAGTCAGTGGGGGAAACCTTATTTACTAAGGACTGTGTGATTTCCTTAATAGCTACAATGATTCACTTATCAACCATGCCAAAAAAATGGTCATGAAATCAGGCGAGACTCACTGAACAACCATCCTGATGAGCGGTGGGAATTCTGGTCCTGGTTGTCATCTTAAGCCAAGGACATTTGTCTAATGAACAGATTCCTAAAGAGGAGCTCAAAACTTTATCTACTTTAAGACAGATCCCTGGTTAAAAAGAAAAATCTTTAAAACCAATCCCTGGTTAAAAGAAAAAGGGCCTATGATTTTTTTTACCCTAAAAGTTCTCCTATGATTTCATAAAATGAAATATTTTTTCTGAAGTTTCTTCCCCAGCAAAAGCAGCATTTTGCTCCAATCCTCTTGAGGAACAGATTTGCTTCTGCTTGTTTAAAGACAAGGTAGCCAAAGGGCTATGTATGAACTGTCCTTATTTTCATAATCCTCTCTTCAGCAGGTGGCAGCCTCTCTTAGTTTAATCCCAATTAAATTAATGGTATTAAATAGTGAAGAACCTCATCCCCTGGGGCTCTATCACTCACAGTACTACTGGAGAGAGAGAGAGAGAGAGAGAGAGAGAGAGAGAGAGAGAGAGAGAGAGAGAGAGAGAGAGAGAGAGTCTGCTTTTGAGAATTGTTGCATAATTTGTTCTACCTCTGCAAAGGTTTTATTCAGTGCAGTCGGTATCGGGTGAAACTATCCCATCCCATGACTGTGAAATTTTACAACTCTTTGTTTCAGCCCAGGATAACATTTACTCTTTTTGCTGCAGCAACATGCTGCTGGTTCATGCTTAATCTGCACTCTACCGGAGTTCCAAACCCTTTTTCCAAGGACTGCTAATGTCATCCTGATGCCACCTGCCTTGCTCCTCGGCATCTGCTCTTTCCCACCTAAGTGCAGAAGTTTCCATTTCCTGCCATTCGCCAGATAGGACCCAATGCATCCTTTGTAGTTGAAACTGGGGTCAGCTGGTAACTTAAGAAACCAAATTCTAGGGCACATCTTGAAGTTATACACTTCTCTCCGTGTTGTGCAACCACTCTTGTGGAATTGATACAATTCTGCCAGGACCAAACCTCAAGCCTCGCTCCATTGATCTGGGCAAAACTGGATATGTGAAGTGGGGAAGATGTTTCCATGGCAAGGAGATGAGATGGCAGCTGTGAGCGTGCATAAAAAGGGTCAAGGTTTCAATCACACAATAGTGCCACCATCCTGACTCTGCTACCTATGTGAAAATAGGATACATTCCTACATTTTCTTGACAACAGAAGGAAAAAGTTTGCCATTACCTTCATTCACTGCATTGGTCTAGCTTAGAATCCTAGTTTCCCATTTGAGAATGAGCTAGACATGGACTCCTTACTTTATTATACTTACTGACATATGAAGAATAGTTGCTGGAATTGAGTATGTCTAGTCTAGTGAAAAGAAGGGGTGACATGATAGCAATGTTCCAATATTTGAGGGGCTGCCACAAAGGAGAGGGGGGTCAGCGTATTTTCCAAAGCACCAGAAGGCAGGACAAGAAACAATGGATGGAAACTAATCAAGGAGAGAAGCAACTTGGAATTAAGGAGAAATTTCCTGACAGTGGGGACAATTAACCAGTGGGAATGCCTTGCCTTCAGAAGTTGTGGATGCTTCATCACTGGAGGCTTTTAAGAAGAGATTGGACGGCCATTTGTCAGAAATGGTGTAGGGTCTCCTGCTTGAGCAGGGGTTTGGATTAGATGACCTCCAAGGTCCCTTCCAACTCTGTTATTCTGTTCTGTTTCCATCCCTTAGTTGTGCTGGGCAACCTTTCCTTGTTACCTGCTCCACATTTCCTACCTGGGTGGGTCATTATTCCAGATTCTCCTCTCCTGAGACCAAGGACTTATCTGGGATTTGCTTCTCTTGGCTGGGTTATTGACTTTATTTCAAGGTTGGCTTTCTGCCTAAAAAGAGGCCCAAAGCAAGGAGAGGAATCCCCTGGGTTCCCCTCAGCCTGGTCCTCCAGGAAAAGCTGCCAAGCCTTAGATAGAAAAATAGCTGGCAGGAGATGCTAAGAATGAGAGTGAGCCTGTCTGTGACCTTGAAAAGGCAAACTCAAAGTAATCCACCACTCATATCAAGACCAAGAAGTTATCCAGGAAGGAAAAGGCAGATAGAAATGACTCAGAATGCAATGACTGCTTCCATGGTTCCTCAGAGAGTCCTTGACTTGCAACCACCCCTTTAGCAACCATTCCGATTTACAATACCTCTGGGAAAAATGACTTATGCCTGGTCCTCACACTAATTAACATCTCAGCATCACATGATCAAAATTTGGGCCTTGGGAACTGACATTTATTTATGATGGTTGCATCATCCCAGGGTCACGTGGTTGCCATTTGTGACCTTCCCAGCTGGCTTCCCACAAGCAAAGTCAATAAGGTACGCTAGATTCACTTAACAAGCTCAGGGTTCACTTAACATCTGCAGTAATTGACTTAACAACCATGGCAAAAAAAATCTGACAACTGGGCACGACTCACTTAACAACTACCTTGCTTAGCAATGGAATTTCAGGTCCCAATTGTAGTCCTAAACTGAGGACTAGTTCTATTTTCTTTACCCACATGGTCCCCCCTGGGAGGTAATAATCTCTTTTTCTGGCTTTGCAGCGATAGCCCCTTCTGGTGACAGCCAGAGAAATGACAGCATCATGCATTTCAATGCACTTTGATGCTTCTCACTGAGCCTCTTAGTCATCACTTATGTCTCATGGGAGTCAATCAGACTTCTGCACAAGAACAGAAGGTAATTTTCCCCCCTCCTTTGTTCTTGTCGAGAAAATTGTTCCTTCTTCCTGGTCTGAAGGTAGGAGCATGAGAATAATTCTGGGAAATGCATGTGAAAAGGCATATCCTTGGGTTGGGAGCTGCCCAGAGTTAAGAAAGAAAGAAAGAAAGAAAGAAAGAAAGAAAGAAAGAAAGAAAGAAAGAAAGAAAGAAAGAAAGAAAGGAAGGAAGGAAGGAAGGAAGGAAGGAAGGAAGGAAGGAAGGAAGGAAGGAAGGAAGAAAGGAAAGAAAGAAAGAAAGAAAGAAAGAAAGAAAGAAAGAAAGAAAGAAGAAAGAAAGAAAGAAAGAAAGAAAGAGGAGGGAGGGAGGAAGGAAGGAAAGGAAGGAAGGAAAGAAAGAAAGAAAGAGTGAAGGAAGGAAGGGAAGAAAGAGCAGGGGGTTTTGCATAACAGAGGTCTCCATAACAGAGGTCAGGCTTTGATCACTCGGTGGTAGCATCCATCTTGACTTTTATGACTCCTTCACCAGCAGATGCTTATGTGAAAAAATCTATTTCCTTCACTTTTGAGTTGACCTGTTGAGATGAGACTTCCATGATGGTGAGGGGACTAAGGCTTTCTCTCTTTTTCTCCAGGAGGTCTCCTTGGTGGCTTTTTCTCATAAAGGATGCGCCATCACCATGAGCTTATCAAAGTCACTTCCGGGCCTTCAGTCCAAGCCTTTTCATGTACCTAATATAAGTTTTCTCCCTCTCCTCTGTTGCCTCCATAAAGAGGAAGGTTCAGATTGCAATTGTTCTTCATAGCTTTGAATCGATGAAAGAAATATTCATCTGTAAGCAACGGGCTCACACATGTGGCATTTCTCTTTCTGTAAGTGTGTGTGTGTGAGAGAGAGAGAGAGGGGGGGAGGGAGGGAGGGAGGGAGGGAGGGAGGGAGGGAGGGAGGGAGGGAGAAAGAAGGAAGAAAGAAAGAAAGAAAGAAAGAAAGAAAGAAAGAAAGAAAGAAAGAAAGAAAGAAAGAAAGAAAGAAAGAAAGAAAGAAAGAAAGAAAGAAAGAAAAGGTGGGCACAGAGATACAGGAAACCAGGTAAAAGAAACCAGAAAGAGGGAGACAGGGCAAGCCAGAGCAGAGACAAAAAGAGATTGAAAGGGAGAAAACCAGACACATGCAGATTTATGTTTATGCAGCACCAGCAGGGAAATAAAAGGCATCAATAAATTATATTATTTCTTCAGCCACTCCGGAAACATGAACAAGATGTCTGCTGCAGACAGCGAGGGTCTCCGTAATGCCAAATTGAATGACAAACTTCATTTCCAGGTACATTTCACAGGCTGCCCACAATGTAAGGAACAAGATGTGAGAAGAAAGTCAAATGGGAGCTGTTTTCATTCCTCAGGGGTGGGCAGGGCTTCGCAACCCACTTGGTAACACCCTCCGGTTTCTGCTGCTGTGCCATAAAGAATTGTCAACTTTTTTTCATTCTGTTTTTCCTCTTAAATTTGTAGGATTAAATGAGCAGGTGAGAAGTTTTGGGCAAGGAGATCAAGCAATGCTGAAACCACCATGTGTTAGATACAGGAAGTTGGCAGGAGAGGAAGCTATATAAAATGGAGAACATAATGGTGTTCCACTGCCTCAGAAGGCTGAACATGGGCCACACCTGGGATAAAACCCATCCACATGTGGGTGACTGCAAGTTGAAACATGGCCTGGCTACAGACACCTATTAGTGACCAAGACAAATGTTATCAAACATTTATATGAAGCCACAGGAAGAGTCCATTTATCCGCTTGGGGTGAGGTGTTGTTAATCAGGATGAAGTGTCATCATGGAGTGCTGGGAACATTGATTGAAAGCAACCCCAATAACTGGTTCTCAGCATTCACCCTCAGGATCAGATACATCAGTTCTTGGTGGCCCCAGTTTCTATCTGCTGCTTTTGAATGCCAAGTCAGTGTGTAATAATTCTACCTCCTCTATGATTTGATTGTGGATTAAGGGATGCCAACCTGGTGTCTATAATCAAGGCCTCTGGTGGAGAAGCATGGATGGATGAGCAACTCAAAGACCACTTCTTTCCGCCAATCCCCCATAATTATGCTCCTGAATTATCTCTAGACCAGGGGTGTCCAACCTTGGCAACTTTAAGACTTGTGGACTTGAAACAAAATTTGGAGTGGGTTTCCACAAATATTAAGCGGTGTGTTGCTTTGCTAAGATTAACACACCTCTTTTGCTCAGTCTTCTGAAAACAAACTGGGGCAACCCAGGTGGGAGGTTTGTTGAGGTAATTCCCCGTTAGGAGAATGAGCGCATACAGGGAGACGTATTTGAGAGAAAAGTTTGAATTAATACACACACAGTACACAGATACACTGTACAGTAAATGTAGGTTTTTACTTCCAGAAAGGTTTAAGCAAAGTCCAAAATAAGCAATCCAAGGTCATTCACAGGTAAAATCAGTCAGTTTTCATCCAGGGATAATCCAAATATCAAATTCCAGTGTCAGAAACAGTTCAATATCAGACTTACATTAAATCCAGTAATATCAGTCAATTAGAAGTAATGGAGCAACGGAATACTTTCCAACAGAAGGAAACAGAGATACACTCAACTCTCTTCTGAGACTCAGACTAAACAACCCAGGTTTCTGGCTCCATCTTATGGCCGTTTGAGAAACCACACCCAATTGCATGCTCTTGCATTCCCTTAAAGAGATAGTACTAAAATGTTTATCCTGGTTTATATATTTCTAACCCAAATACCTGTTAGGTGACTTATATTCCTAACAAGGTTCCCTCTCAGAAATGTGTCCAGATGATTTTCAGGTTTGGCATCAGCCAAGACCCAAGGGAAGGGGGATGGTTGTTATCTGTGAGTCATCGAAGTTAACTTAGAGGGTCTGCTTTGTAGGTCAGCAGAAGTGAAAACCTCTGTTTAAAGTTTGGTCTTTGGGAAGAGCTGCAATAGCTGCTGGTGTCTTCTGGAAGTGCGCCCCAACGATGGGATCCTACCGGCCTAACAACCAGTTGAGTGAGCACAAAGCTTTGCGTACTGTTTACAAATCACTGGCTCCTGCAAGCATTCACCTTCTCCTGCTGACGCGTGGCACTCAGGCTGTGCTGCACAAAGCAGCTGAGGTGGGAAAAGCAGGAAATAAAGATCGGCCTAGAGCCCGGGCAGGTAGATGGGCCAAATAGAAAAGCAGAAGATTGTCCCAGTGAGCCAGATCGGTCTCAGCTGCTCCTCGGAGCTACTGGTTCAGCAGAACCGGGCCGAATCGATAACATCCCACCCCTGGCCCCAACTCTTCTTGTGGCTGTGAAAGGCCTTGAAGGTGGTTTTATTCCAATAGATCTTTAGCCCAGTGTGGTTAAGGGGCTGTCCCAGAAATCAGGACAGTGTCAATACTAGTCCTGCCTTAAGCATGAAAAACGAGATGGTGCTTTTGGGCCAGTCCCTCTCTCTCAGCCCAACTTATGTCACAGAGTGATTGTTGTGGGGGAAATAGGAGGAGAAAGGAGCATTAGATATGTTCACTGAGTTATTTATAAAAAAGTAATAAAGGCAAGATTAAAAAGTCTAATAAATGAAAAGAATATCTTCATTTGTTCATATTACTGTTTCCTTGTGTTTTTGTTCTGTTCTGCACTCCCCAGAGTCCTAGGGATCAGAAATGCATGCCAATATATATATTTATATACGTTTATATTGCCCTTACATTTTTAAAAAATATGGGATGGCTAACAACCTTATTTTATTCTGCTGTTTATTTTTTTTCATTTCTATGAAGCTCAAAATGACTGGTGCGTGGTTGCTTTGTTCTTGGCTTTGCCGTGTTTCATTTTCTTTCATTTTCTTTGCTTTGTTTTAATATTGAGGCATCTCCCAAATGCTTCCAGGACTGATCACATGACAATGAATAATCCAAGATACACTCAACCCAAGAAGTGCTAGGAAACCTGGCTCTTTTTTTTGAAAGCTCAGGGCTGCTATAAGCACACCACAATGTTTTAAAAAGGAAAAAAAAATTAGTTAAAAAACTTTTAAGCAAAATAACTTGCTTAAAAGTTCTTTTTTAAAGATATTTTTTCCAAGATAACATCCTTGTAGCCATCCTATTTAGAACTCTTATCTCACTGGGAGTTTTCCTTAGTGTTGTGAGACGGTCTTCATCTGAACTTGGGAGGATTCATTTAATCTGGATTGCTTTTCCCTTTTATTGAATACATTCATTTAATAACCTGGTAGTAATCCTTTCCTCACCAGGAAAGTCAAGATGGAGGAGGACAGTTTAAAGCAGTCTGCCATGCAGGCATTAACCAGAACCTCATCCACATTTCTTCAGTGATAGAATTACATCAGGCCATTGCATCCTAAGTGAAAACATTGTTTTCGATGGGACTGAAATGCAGCCGCATTGATCCAAATCAATATGTCAAAAGCTTCCATGCTATACCAAAGGCAATACAGGGATCTTGTAAGACTAGAACAGGTAATCCTCAATTTACAACCATTTTAGTGACTGTTTAAAGTTACAACGACACTGAAAAAAGTAACATGACCATTTTTCACACTTACAACTGTGGCAGTATCCCCAAAGTCACGTAATCAAAATTCAGGCACTTGGCAACTGGCTCATATTTATGACAATGGGGGTCATGCAATCACCCTTTGTAACCTTCCCAACCAGCTTCCAGCATCCATTCACTTAACAACAGTGTCAGATGCCTATCTTTGCTTTCTTTGAAGCTCTTTAGCAACTGCTATAAGCAGGGGCGAGGGGGCAGTGGTGGGATTCCAATTTTTCTACTACCAGTTCTGTGGGCATGGCTTGGTGGGTGTGGCATGGCTTGGTGGGTGTGGCATGGCTTGGTGGGCATGGCTTGATGGCCATGGCAGGGGAAGGATACTGCAAAATCTCTACTCCCTCCCCATTCCTGGGGGAAGGTTACTGCAAAATCCCCATTCTGTCCTCACCCCACTACCCTGCTTTCCAGCTCCTTTCTCCTGTGCAGGGCAACAAAAGAAGACCCAGCCGATCAGGTGGTATTTGCTGGTTCTCCAAACTACTTCTATTGTTAGTATAGCAGTATAACTACGATTTCCGCTACCAATTCTGCAGAACTGGTCAGAACCTGCTGGATACCACCTCTAGGAGGGGGCACTTGGGAGTGGAAGAGTGGTGCAGGTGTGAAGGAATGCAGTGGAAATTGAGGGAATGTAGAGACGAATGTGGATAGGAACTAGAGGATCCAAACTGAGCCATCTTCCTGCCTTCAACAAAACTGATCCTCTGAAAGGAATTTACAACTGTGCCAGAGGCACCTGGTTCCCAAAACATGGAAACGGGACCTGTATTGGACTGCTCCCAAAGGCGGGGGGAGAGATTTGAAAATTGGGGATTGCTTTCAATATATGATTTTTGTGCATTTTTTTCCTCAGAGCTTGCCTTGTTTGTGCTGCACCCTCGTAAAAGTAACTGTTCTCTAACAATCAAGTAATTCTTTCCTAGGAGCAAAGCTGAGGCCAGTCTGACAAGCTGTGTGACTCATTTAGCTGCTTAACAACTTAACAAATTCGCTTAACAACTGTGACAAAAATGTCATAAAATGGACCAAAACTCACTTAACAACTCCCTTGCTTAGCAACAGAAATTTGGGGCTCAGTTGTGGTTGTAAGTTGAAGACTAACTATAAACAGTTCTGGACAGAGAAACTCCATTTTGTTGAGGGGAAAAACCGTTCATTTTTCTCACTTCTGGATTCCCTTTTGGCATCTCATCTTTGCCCTAAAATTCCTTGATAGCTTTTCAACTTGAAAAGTTGAACTTGAAATAGCAGTTGACTCAAGGCTGACTCCCTTTCCTGTTGCAGATAAATTCTCTAGAAAGTTTTGCATACTTGATGATCAGCCTTAGAGAGACGGAAGGGCAAGGGTTGTAATGTTTTTGTAAGGAACACACCTTTTGGGAGGGCCAGCTTCTACTTGAGTGGGAATACTTTGTTGCTTGTTATCTAATGCTTGCTAACAAACATGCATCTTTGTTTTCCAAATATGTACAAAGCTATACCAATTTATGTATTGAGTGCTCTCAATTTATGATTTAGTCCCAAGAGCACACCTCTTTGTGTTGGTACAGAATGAACAGGTTGCAATTTCCCACCTTGTGGGATAATTGGCTACTTCACACCAGGGAAAAACAAATTCAGCATTTGGTTGAGCCAGTTCATGCTCTGGCTATCAATCTAGCCTAAAAAAGACTAAAATGTTTGTCTGATGCCAAGGCCACGAAATTAAAAACATGACAAATGCCAGCCATTATTGTCCATGGATAAGGATCCATGGCAAACCCTAGAATAGGAGCCCTGTTTCCCAACTCTTACCTCAAAATATTGATGATTGGCAAACTCTGAAGAGATTTCATGCAAAACTACCAAAATTTAAGGAAGCCACACCAACTATCATGAAATAACTAAAGCACCATTGGGAAACTTATGAAGTGTAACTAACCAATGCTGTTGAACTATTAGAAGGGCCTCAATCACCAAGATCAGGAATCCACCCAGTTTGGATAATTTCAAAACTTCAGGCACTTTCTAAATAAGAGGGAAAAGTAGATGTTTCTACACATAAAATCTTCTCTTCTTGTTCTGCAAAAGAGATGCTTCCTCTTGCCAAAAGGGAAAAACAAGTGCATGGGCCTCAACTCTGGACCCCATTTATAAGTCATAACACCCCATAAGTGTAAGCTTTTGTGGGCCAGTTTTAAGTTTAAACTTTCAACTTCCAGAAGTCACCATGCTGGCTCAAAAATTCTGGAGGTTGTCCACATGTCTTAACAGAGTAACAGAATAACAAGAGGCCTTGGCGATCTTCTTGTCCAACCCCTTTCTCATGCAGGAAACCCTATACTATTTCAAACAAATGGCTGTCCAATCTCTTCTTAAAAACCTTAAGTAATGCAGCACCCTGAACTTCTGGAGGCAAGTTGTTCCACTGGTTAATTGTTCTAACTGTCAGGAATACATTTTAAACATTTTGAAGCTGAGAAACACAGTTGCAGGCTAAGCATATAAGGGGATGTGACCCAACACCTTGCTTTTCTTTTATAATTAATTTTTACAAGACACAATTACTCTCCCATATGTAAGTTCTATGCCTGCCATTCATTGTTTAAGTATCAGTCATTCCAGAATTTAGTGTATTTCCCCTTCCCAATAATGAGATTTGGGCTGACTTCCAAGTGAAATTTTAATCCAAAATAACATAACCAAGATCACAAACTGATCTAGCATCTGAAGGTTGAGGAGCAACTAAGTCTTGTGATATCCTGTGATAGCCAATTGGTTGAGAGATAGGGAAATAATAATAATAATAATAATAATAATAATAATAATAATAATAATAATAATAATAATAATAATAATAATAGGCTTACAACACAACAGATTTACTTTTGGTTGAAAAGAAGAAAGTGTGGATAATTGACATGGAAATACCAGGTGACAGTAGAATAGAGTATTGGAGAAGATCACAAAGTATCAAGATTTGAAAATTGTAGTTGAAAGATTTTTGCATAAAATGGCTATGGTTGTCCAGTGACTATCAACATACTAGATACCATATCAACAAATGATGGGTGGCACTTAGGAAACCAGCACATTGGCAGCATTTCCATCTGTCAATTACATAAGGCCACACTGCTTGGATTGGCACATAGGCTGCTCCCATGAATTAAAAATAAATCTTCTTGAAAAGAACTTGATGCATATGAAGGCCAACGTCAGCTAAGGAATTAGCACTTGTGATTTCACATTATTGTTTGGTAATAATAACATGGGAAGTATGAATGATAAAAGAAGGCATTGGGCAAGAAACAATTGGGGGAATGAAAGAATAGTGCAACAGTAAAATATCTATTCTTATTATCCCCCTCAAAACAGTCAAATTGAAAACTTTGGGGGATTACCCCCTGCAGCATAATTTTTGAAAGCAAACCTGGAAAGAGTGTGGTTCAGCACTCCCTCTGAGGCACTAGAAGGTGCAACAAATGAAGAGGTGTGTGCCACAGATGTTCTACAAGTTAATCGCTTATGACCAAATACAGGACCTTGAAAATAAACCTTTGTTCACTTTACCAATTCTGGGCAATGGGAATTCTGCTGGAAAAGGCCCAAGCTGAATTCCACACCTCACCTTTGCTTTTGACGACATATGGAGCAATTAAAGCATAGTGAGAGGCTCATCTGTTCCACTGAATAGAAAGAGCAAGAATCTTTGGTGGGATTGGACTTCCAAAGCTGCTGGATAATTAGACAATGCAACCTTTATAAAGGAAGCTTGTGGAAGGAGGAGGCTTAGCTGTTACTGCTTGATATTTGTGTAACATAAATGCTGTCATTAACGTTTAGTGATTTATATGGACAAGTGCTTAACATTTCCATGTCAAGAGAGGAAAATCTCCAGTTACAGCCTCTGACCTGTACTTTGTAGCAAGTAGAGACTGGCCATAAGCCAGAAAGATAACGGAATAATGGAGTTGGAAGGGACCTTAGAGATCATGTAGCCCAACCTCCTGCTCAAGCAGGAGATCCTATACCACTTCAGACAAATGGCTGTCGAATCTCATCTTAAAAACCTCCAGCACCCATGATTTCTGGAGGCAAGCAGTTCCACTGGTTAATAGTTCTCACTGTCAGGAAATTTCTCCTTAGTTCTACGTTGCTTCTCTCCTTGGTTAGTTTCCACCCATTGCTTCTTGTCTTGCCTTCTGATGCTTTGGAAAATATGTTGAACCCACCCGCTCCTCTTTGTGGCAGCCCCTTAAATATTGGAAGACTGCTATTATGTCATCCCTAGTCCTTTTCACGAGACTAAACATACCCAATTCCTTCAACCTTTCTTCATATGTTTTAAGCTCCAGACTCCTAATCATCTCTGCTGCTCTTCTCTGCACCTTTTCCAGAATCTCAACATTGTTTTATATTATGGTGACCGAAACACAGTATTCCAAGTGTGGTCTTACTAAAGCTTTAAGATATATCTGGATTAGCACATGTGGTACAAAGAAAATGATGAACGTTATAGGAGTTGCTTAGGGTTTAGCAACTAAACACAGATCATCCCAAAGATCTGCTTGCTACAATCCATAAATACTACCAGCATTATACAAAAGTGGGGAGGGGGAATCAGGGTATGGAAGCATGATTTGTAAAAAATAAACATGTCTATGTTCTGATTTTGGTTTGGTTTTGCTTTAGGATTTCTATTGTGGGAAGGGAGGGTGGTGAACAGTTAGTGTGTCTATCAGGAAAACTCAAGATGATCAGTGCTTTCATATCATTGGGGAATTTACACATACCAACGTTTCTCCTTGAATTTCAGGAAATTAAAAGCAGGATTTATTTTCTGGATGGGAAAATACACCCTTGTTTGGGTGAGAAGAGGGATGGTTGGCATTGCACAAATGCTTGTGCAGCAGCATCAGGAATCTCCCACTTTGGTTTTCTATCTAAACCTTTGGGACGAAGAATCAGTGTTCTTAGCTGGAGGGAAAAAGTATCTTTTGAAGGCCAGGCTGGCCTCGCTGACTGGTAGAGGTCTGGTTTGTCCAGTAGGAGTATCATCTTTTTGCTTAAAAAAAGAGTGGATTAAATCCCCACCATGTTGTTGCTTAAGAAAAAAACATGGACAAGCTCAGTTTGAAGATTTAACTTTTAAGCTACTTGAGAGTTACTGAGAATGGGCACAAGTATGTGAAATAAATCATTGTTAGCAGTGGGTTCAGAAAGAACCCTTAGGCTATTTCAAAAGTCTCCCTGTGACTATTTTCAATGTGAGGTTGCTGTCCCTGTGGGGAATGAGCATGTAGAGCATCTAGCAAACTAATCATCACTTTCCTTGCAAGGTGTCCTAGTGTAGACATCAGCCACACACATGCAGACAGGTTCTCAAAAAATTATCTGTTTACTACTAGGATGAGGAATTTATAGTAAAACAAGGAATGTAAATAGAGGAAAGCTTGCCTACAAGGTTTGCTTTGAGAACTTGAGCATGCTGAAGAATCATCCTGAATCAGTTGAAGGTTTCAAAACCAGGTCAAGGTTGTTGGTCAGTCCAAAGGTCAGTGGTCCAAGATGCAGAATCCATACATGATTGTCACACACAAGCGAGATGTCAAACATGGTTTCTAGCAAAGAGAACAGTGGCAGAGCACAAACATTTTATAAGCTCCAGCCAGCTGCCCCTAATCAGAAGGGTTACTTCTCTGCTTGGTGAGAAGCCTAATAGACCTTCTCTGTTCTGCTCTCCTCATTACTTGTCAGGCGTGTGGGCTGGGGGATTTTCCTCTGAATGTTCCAGCTGCTCAGGTGTTGCCTGTGTTTGATCAGCCTCATGTAATTCCCCTGAGGCTGACATACCTCAGGTTCATCTGGAGTTTCTTCTTCAGTATCAGATTCAGCAGATGACACCAAGAATAAATAAGAATGGTGCTTATTAACTTCCCTGCCCAGTCACATTTATTTTTGTCCGTACTCATTAACCCTTTAATATTTTCCTTTCTCTCTCCATTTCAACTTTGGATGGCTTTACTCCAGGTAAAAATAGAGACTTCTCATGTTACATGGGACACAGATATCAAATCTCTGGCACTGATAATCCTTTTCTATCCTGTTAAGCACTAGGTGTATTTGATAGTGCTACGCAATGATCAACAGACTTCAACAAACCAGAAAGCAACGTTCAGAACTTATAATGAGGTCGCTGACTACTGGTTTATGGTAGGGAGGTACAATTTGGGTTCCCACAACAGACACCCTTTCCTAAAAGCTTTCCCTGTGGCCCTCAAATGCTTCCAAGGGAAAAAATATTATATAGATAACTAGAAAGTAATCATATTCACTATATTTAATTTGTATTTCAACATAAATCTTAAATGTAGTCCATGTCTTGACCCCAGCCAAGACCTTTTCTGGCCATCCTTTACTCTATTTTACCCCTTTTCCTTTTCAGCAACTACATGAATCTTTCAGAATGATTGTTTAAGTGTTTGGGAGTCAGATTCATCATGAAATAAAGTTTTGCTCTGCCTCCTTTTTTTTTGGACATACACCAAGATGCATGAGAAAATCCAGAACTTGCATTTGGATGCATTTATGGATTAGGTGTATTCAACAAATTCTCACCCAGTTAATGTCCACAAGGTGTGGCCAAAAATCACACTGGGAGCTCAAAGAAGTAATCAAAACTGTTCCTATTTTTTACGTGTGATTGCAATACTGTGGCTGCTATTTTAACTTTTTTGATCTATGCCCTGCAACATCCCTGAACAAAACAGTTCTTTTCATGGACAGAAGACAACCTGACACAGGGTTGAGTGTTACTTCTTCTGAAAGAAGTAGCATGCCATTTGCCCACCTTTGGCTAGTCTTTCAGCTGAGCCAAAGCCTGTGGAAAACTATCTGGCTCATTGAATATATTTTGCCTCGGCTGCTGCTTTTGCCATCTGTGGGTTTGCACATTGGAAACTACCCATGGTGCAGACTGGGACAAATAGATTGCATTCTGGAATATGTTTTATACACGGTATTGGCCAAGTTGAACTCTCCTTAGTTGCTGAGCTGACAAAAACCTCAAGAAATGGAGATGGGGAGGAGATGGACATTTCTCCGCTGCCTGCAGACCTACCAACCTTCCCCTGCCTCTGGCATTTGCTGTGCTCAAGTAACTGGTTGTATGAGGAGTAGAACAATAGTCAATCTTTTCCAAAAGTGGTTTATGATACAAGGAAGAGACTGTATCTGCGCAATCAGAGAAATGCACAAAACAAGCAGCCTTTGGAATAAAACAGCATCTTGGCCCCAAGGTAGATGAGGCAAGCAGATCCCATGAGTCAAGTAAGTGATCTCAAGTATAAAGATAAAGTTCCTCATGTCATCACATCCCAGTACTATATTTGTGACTGCCGTTTTTGTATACCCTGACTTGTTACCTAAGGCATACACTGCCCAGAAAGTCTAATAGCTCAATAAATCTCTTCCATCCAGATCTGATAACTGAACAAGGAGAAGATTCAAGGCAATAAGAAGCAGAGTGACAAGTTAAGGAGGAGACTTCCGCCTGTCTCTTAGGTGGTGCGCATGAGTAAGCCATGACAAAGATCTAAGGAAATGTTTCCATGAATAAACTAATGCTCATTTGAGTGCAATTCAGCTAAGATAAGGCTTTCTTCATGCCTATCATAACATCCTCATGATGTTCTCCAGAACCTGATGACCATCTCAACCACCCAATTTCCCGATGAGTGGGGGAAAGGTGGTTCTTGCATTGGCCATTGTCAGGAGGTCTGCAGAGTATGGTTCAAAAAGCCAAAATGGCAGACACCATGGTAATGAACTCACATTTTCCCCAACTCCCATCTGCTGCATCAACATATAAAGGTTTGCTGGAGCAAAGAGGGTCAAGGATGAGAATTTGGTGGTTGTAGCCCCATTCTTTTAAATCTTATTAACAATCCACATTGAACTTCTGGTCTTCCCACTCCAGCCATAAGCTGATTTCTAGTTCTATGGAGAACAGGGGAAATTTTTGCAGCTTGAGTAGGTAGGAAAGGGATGCCAAAACTGTAACTTCTCTTTTTCTGCCCCCCAGACCCCCTCAAAAAAAGAGTAGCCAACATTTAGCTGTTTTTGCATAGTGCAATATGGTAGAATTTTAAGAGGCAAAGTGGACAATTCATGTCTTTCAAATGCTAAGCACAACTTGTCCACCCTTAAAACGTCTGACTCTCCCTCCAAGTACAGGGCCTGGTCTTGTCTGATATATAAACGTAGCCATCAATGTGCTGTGCTCCCATGCTTGGCAGGCCTTTGAGCTGATAGGAACCAGTATAAAATAGGTAGATCATTAAAATGATGATGGGAGCATCTTTGTTTGTGTTTTTGTGTTTCTTCAACAACTCCATTGAATCATAGAATCATAGAGCTGGAACAGCCCTTGGAGGACTCCTAATCAAAGCCCTTGCCCAAGGCAGGAGACCTTATACCATCCTGGACAAATGGTTCTCCAAGCAAGGGGTTCCTAGTGGTTGATGGGATAGCAAAAACCGCACATGCAGATTCAGAATTAAGAAAGTAATGGCCCAATTCACTACTTATCCTCATCTACCTTTCAAAGCAAACATAGGCATTCGTCATTATGCAAATTATCTGACTTTGATTCTCTCTACGGATATTCACATAAGCAGCTGCTTCATTTTGCCCACTGGTGGGGCTGGCCGTGCTGGAAAATACTCTGCCAACTCAACCTTCCCTCCTTACCCTCGAAGTGTCTCTGCTTTGCTACTGGCAAGGCAGATGTCATCTGAGGGATTTCCTCCCTCCCCTCCCCTTTTTTAATTGTGTCAGTTTTGGAGTCAAGTAGCTCAATAGAGGGATAATTGCCTCTGTACCACCACCCACACAGACCATGGTAAATAATTAAATGTGGAAATAATACAGCAGATGGAAAGCAGTTCAGAGGCAACCCAGAGAAATCAAAACTAATCCTGCTCAAGCTTGGAACAGCTGCCGTCAGTTGCAGGACACCGGGATGGAGGATGAACTTGTGTCTGCTCCAGAGAAACACCAGACACCTCCGGAATGAGCTTACAGGAATGGAGAATGATCTCATGGATGCTTTCCCATTTGATGGAAGGTTGGGAAATGGGGACAAAGTTTGCTGAAGCTGAAGCAATATGGTCAACAGGCATTTGGATGCTGTGGTAAACTTGCTGAAGGCTAGAATGAGAGAGAGAGAGAGAGAGAGAGAGAGAGAGAGAGGGGGAGAGAGAGAGAGAGAGAGAGAGAGAGAGAGAGAGAGAGAGAGAGAGAGAGAGAAAGAGAAAGAGAAAGAGAAAGAGAAAGAGAAAGAGAGAATGCAATAAATAGGGAGAGGCAGATATAAAAGAACACATTCCAGGCTTCAGGAACCATCTTGACTGACCTAGAACAAAAAAGGGGGAAAGTAGAAATGCAAGATTAGGTATCAAATCCTAATGGGGATGGAGGAGGAGGAGGAGGAAGAGGAGGAGGAGTGATCCCATATGACCATATTGATGTGTTGTGTGACACACTTGGACCTTATGGCATTTAAAGAGTATGACACATACAGTACATCAACTATCATGGCTTATTCTTTGGATATGTGTGCCCAAATAAAAGTGCAATTCTTTAAGAGAAGGTCTAGAAGCAGTGTCCCCAAAAGTCTTTGAGGTAGTCCTATTTAAAAGCAATGCAGGGTAGTAATTTCCAGTTTGCCACCAAGGGTTATAATAGTAAATGGATAAAAATTATATCCAAAGGAGTTTATAACTCTGTAACCCACTTTGATGTCTTAGATAAGTCCCATTTTCAGAATGTATGCCCCCACCCCCCAGGCAGACCACTTCATGTCCAAATATCCTCCTTATGAGTAATTGCACATCCTTAGTTAACAGTCCCAAGTCTTTTGGGTTTATTTGTTGGCTTCCATTGCCAGATTCCACTATCGCTCTGTCCCCCAACCAGGTCTGCCCAGTTGCTCCACCTGGCTGATGACCAGGAGCTCAAAAATGCCATGACAGATGCAGCCGTGTGTCCCCTTTTCTGTGTGTCATGCATACCCTTGAAAAGGAATGTTAGAAGCAGCTGGACCCCTCTCTTTTTCCTTTTGCACTCTAGCAGGGATGGGGATCCCACAGTCCCTCTTCAGGGCCAGCCCTCTAAACTGCAGTTTATAGGATTATCCAAATCCTGCAATAAGTGAACCATTTTCAGTGGTGGACTGTCGTTTTCTCAGAAAGAGACCCAAACAGTTTTATGCAGAAATTGGGTGGCAGAGCAGGAGAAAAGTAGACATTTGATTCCCACCCTGGTCATTAAGAGCTCCCTGTTAAAAGTATACAAGGAAACTGTTTTTTGTTTACATGATTATAAGCATAGAAAGGGTGTGATTCAGTCTGCAGTCAGAAAGGGAAAGCTGAAATTTTCTTTTTCCCAATCATTTGCTTTGAATCATTTCTCTTACACCCACATACACACCCACACTGACACACATACTTACTGGAGAAGGTTTTCTTTTTTCCAAATGGAGAAGGTTCCCCCGATCCTTTTTAAAGCCTCTGCACAAGGTTCTATGAATGACAGAAATACTTTAAGCCAAATCTTCTTTTAAAACACCCATGAATGATGTTTTTAATCAGGATTAAACTACTGCTTGCTTACAGAAGCATAAATAAATGTTTGAAAACCCAAAAGGATAGCTGAACACTATGCATTTAATTCTCCTGCATTTCCCCCCCAAGTCTTCCACATTCAACCTGATGAAAGAGAATTTGCTTCCTAAGTTTCTTTCAAAAAAGAGGAACACATCATGAAAGCCAATGCATCAATTTTTCTCAAAATGCCTCCATAAGAATTGAGTTATTTTTCTGCTTATCCCTTTACTTTTGAGAAGTCTCAATCTTTAGGGATGGACACAATCTCTGGACCAAAACCTGTTAATTTCTGCATCGTGAGGGTAGAATGAGGCTTTGGTGCCCTTTCTTCCAATTCAAGAGAAATGCATTATATCTGAAACTGGAGCTTTAGGGAAGGAGTTTTCAGGAGTTGTTAGTCTTTATTTCTGCAATGATCAGGAATTGTGGCCAGTCCCATGTGATCCACTCACTGAATATGATTCCTCCAGAGAAGTTCTTTCAGCTACCTTGCCAGCTTCTTTTGTATGATAAAACATCTCACCTGAAGATAAACAAAGAACATGTGATGGCAGATAAGAGTTGAAGTCTAGCTTTTACTCCTATACAATAAGTTCAGTGCAGAATTCCGGAGAGCAGGTACAAAGCAGTACTTCTGCATTTCTGTTCCATTGTTGAAATGCAGAAAGACACTTTTATTCAACCAAGATTTGAGGAAAGGACCCCAATGATGTCCTCCATGAGGTGAGCATGCACAAAAGTCACTTTTCATGAGGCTGATTTCCTAACTGGAGATTATCCCTGTGCCAGTTCCCTACTGAGGCTGGGAAAGGGGAAATGAGGAGGCAGGTGAGATGGGTCTGGAAGACAAAGAATTTTCTCAAGAAAGATCACCTTAGAGAGAACAAAATTCTGCAAACAGGACTTTGGACACATGGTGAACTTAGAGTTCTTGGCAATTACAAAGGAGCCACGAGATATGACTGTTGTCCAACTTCTTTTATCCAGCAGCCTACCTTGGCTACCAAGATCTTGCAATACTATCAAATAATTTCTTCCATGGAACCTTTTTAATAGCCTTGCTTCTGTCACTGCTGTTTATTTCAGTTGAGCTCCTGGGATTTTCAAGGAAAACTTTCTTGTTACAGTACAACATAACATTGTGGTGAGCTGTCCATGGTAGTGAATGCATTCAGAAAAATCTAGTGGTCTTGATCAAATAGAGAAGTGATTCATCATTGTCTTCTGGAATGTTTTTTCAACTACAGTTAGCCTACAGCTCTTACATTTCTTATCAGTCTCCCATCCATTACCTAAACAAGTCGGACCTTACTTGAGTTTCTTATTATCAGGCAAAGTGAGTCTAAGTGTTGAATCTCACTTGTTAGCAGCTTTTAAGAAAGCCAAGTCATTTTGTGAACCCCTCTGAGCCCTGAAACTTAGGCTTTCAGGGCACCAGTCGCACCATCTCAAGAAAGCATATTGTAGCTTTAAAGAAGTGCTGACTAATGCTATGTGTGTTGCCCACCTGCCTTCTGGATTACATTTTCTCCTTTAAATCTGTAAACTATGTACAACCTTACTGCTTATTTATTTATTTATTTATTTATTTGTTAATTCATTCATTCATTCATTGTGTGTTAGAGTCAATGTTGGCCCCTGGCAACTTTCTAAACAGTCCCTATGGTTGTCTTGGCAAGATTTCAGAATTGGTTTGCCATTTTCTTTTTCCTAGGGTTGAGTTAGATTGACCGGCCCTGGATTCTGGTGACTAGAATTCATGATCTCCTGGTTTCTAGCCTTGGTGCCTTAACTGCTATGCCATGTTGGATTATGCCTACTAGGAAGCATGTTTGGAGGGTCTCAGAATGATATGTAAGGCAGTGTATTTGCAGATTGGACTTTCAATTCCTTTGTTTTTGGAGAGGGAGTTATTTCTTAAGCCTCCTCTTCCAGCTTTTGTTCAAATCATATTCCTACCAGAGTCTCCCAGGCAGAGGAACATATGTTTGAAGAGCAAGAAATACCTATCGGAAACTCTCTGGGCTGCTTAAAAATACCTCTTTTAGAGCAGAACTATGCTTTTCCAATGAAGTTAGGAATCACATATCAAAGAACCCACTTTCGAGTCTCTGAGGGCATCAGCAATGAAGAAGCCCCTATTGGACTTACAGAAGAAATGAGCTTCAGCGAGGCAAGAGAGCCTTTGAAGGAACTTGTCCTAGTAAAAAAGAAAAATAGAAAAGAAAAACAAAATGGAAAGGCATAAAAGGAAAGCCTGAGGACATTTTAACTATGATATTGATTTTGAGAGTGGAATGCATGTCTCAGGAACCCAGCTACCAAGGCCAGACGTTAGAGATTGTGCCTGATGGGGTGCATTACTCTCCTTCGATTGTTAATAATTAACCATTTAATAAATAATTCAACTAATCTACTCTAAGACAGCACAAAGACACCCCTTAAAAGCTGAGTCTGAACTAGAGACAAAGGACTGTAAATATTGAACCTCAGAAAAAAGGGAAACAATAATATGTTTGGTATTTCAGAGATTAAGCAAGAGCAATCAAGTTAGACTATACTGTAGGAGGCCTCAAGAAGAGCATCTGGAGTAGTTCCACCAGACTTGGGCTGAAAAGTTCCAGACAGCTACAAAACTATGAAGCCAATTGGTATTCTGCTTATTTGTTTGTTTGTTTGTTTGTTTGTTTGTTTATATCCTTTTTTCCAACTGCAGGCAAAAGACACTTGGCCAGTTACAACCTTATCAATTTACACTAAACTCTCCATGGCACAAAACAATCGTCAAATTAAAAAAATAAATTAAAAAAATAACAGTGAAAGCTACCATATAACTACAGCTTAAAAAAATCACTAAACCCAATTCACACAGGTCTTTTGCCCCATCACAATGTTGTCCTTCCATCATCCCTACGACACACTTGGTATCACTTATCACAAAGCTGTCTCTGCCCTTCCCGAATGTTCCCCAATTACATCCATTCTGAAACATCTCTCTCAACCATGCCTTTCCAGCAGATGTCCCATTAATAACGTGATTTTTTTGAAAGATCATTCTAATAAACCAGTGAACACATCATGGGGAATATTTGCCTCTCCCCTAATTAAAACAATTAAGGCTATATTTTTGCAGGGCTGGTCAATAGCTGCATAAGGCAGCTGCTTTATGCGATGTGGTGCTAAAATTCTCACAGCTCCCCAGAAAAAGTGGGAAATATTTTTGAAAAGAGGACAGATATCAAAAAGTGATAGGGCTTCAATCCCACCATCAGAGCCACCCTCTTACCTTTCTTTGACCCCTCCATTCACCAAGAGATGTCCCTGGCCCTGCCATAAGCCAAACCACTGGACCAAACCCCTTCTTTGTGCTTCAGCTTCACTATTTAAAAAGAAAAACACTGCACAAAAAAGCAGCAGGCAGATCTATCTTCCTGCAAGGGAGGCAAAACCCTAAATAAATGTGGGGAGGGGAGCAGAAAGACCTCTTGCCCTCCTGTTCAACTGTCAGAGCCCTAATGAACCTCAAAAGACATTTGAACTATTTCCACAGATTCAGTGGAAATTTTATTGCTTCCCAGATCTGGGTCAGTGGATAGGCATCATTGTTTTATTATTCTCTCAGTGGGAGAAATATTTCATTTCCACATTCTCATTTTGGTCATGTCCTTCATTGCCAGCAGCTTTTACCAGCTTCCATCTGTTCAAATGTTATCTAGGTGAGACTGCCCCCCCTTCCCCAAAGCGTACCATTCCTTCTTAATTGATCACAACCTGCTACCGTAGCATTCAAAGGGTGGACTGAGATAGAATGCAGCTCTTTGCAAGCCACTTTATTCCAGATGTGTTCCATGGGAAGCCAAGGAACCGGGCTTCTGTTGGTACCAATGGCACCATCTTTGTGACAAACGTAGAAGATGTGATAGAGAAAAGAACAGAGTTGGGAGATGGGTCCAAGATCAAAGACCTTCCCCTGTAGGTTGGACTCAATGCAACACAAAAGAGTTGCCTAAAATGGGGTTGGACAAACATGGTTCAGCAGGGTGGAAGGTCAGTCATTGGATGAAGTGCTCCATTATTTCAGCACAAGAAATTGTTTACTTGCTTCAGCATCACATAGTATTCCAACACAGCAATTGTGCTGTGCTTGTCTAGCATGGTATAAAGACTCCTACCTTGCACAGGGGGATGGACTAGAAGACCTCCAAGGTCCCTTCCAGCTCTATGACTATTCCATTCTATTCCATTCCAAAAACCTGGGCTTAGCATTTGTGAAATCAAAAACCAGGAGGCAAATCAAATAATCAAGGCTCATTTCAATGTTTATTAGACAATACATACGGGAGAGGGTCTGCTCCAAAAGAAGAGAAAGAGAAACACCCCTGCAGACAAAGAGATACCCTCATATTTATACATTTCAGAAAGGAGGTAAAAGCGATGCCTGCATGCATATTCATAAGTAATAACATAATAGATGTCAGGTTACTTCTTGCCCTTCTCTTATCTACAAAGAACAATGGTCTTAGAAGAAACATTTGCATCTTGAGATTCAGGGGTTGCTATGGGAATGTTCTTGTAAGATTTACCACAGGCCCTATTAGCTGCAAGGCCACATTGCTTATGTGTCTGTTAAACAATCATCTGGAAACTGATTTTCCCCATCCATATGCCATTTTATAGCAATTAAGTCAAATGCAAAGTAAATCCTCCATTGAGTTCAGCTGGATGTGTAAGTTACTTTTTTATAATTCAGGTTGTCTTTTTTATTAGTTTTTAATAAAAAATACAAAAATATAAAAACAAATAATAGGAAAAATATATATTTTAGCTATACTATTATATAAAAGTAAAAAAGTTGATTTGCCACGGCTTTCTTCAAGGACTTTTCTCCTTCTTTCTCACCTGACAGGTCTGTTATTTATTTATTCCTTGGATAAATCCAATTCAAGTACCTATGAGGTCTTGATCCTGTTTAATATCCTATTCCAAGGAAGGTTTGCTAGGTGGATGCTGCTATTTAATGGATGCAGCATACCTGATTTTACTTTCTGAGCTGATTCTGGTGAAACAGGCATCCAAAGTGGAACCTTAAGCTAGAAACCGACCACTTAACAACCACAACAACTGCAGTGATTTGCTTAACAACAGTGGCAAAAAAAGATTGCAAAATGAGGCGCCATTCATTTAGCAACTGCCTTGTTTCTCAATAAAAATGTTGGGCTCCTTTGTGGTTATCCAGATGCTTTAGAACTGAAATTCCCAAGTTGCCACCAAGAATAGGCAAAATCTAGACTTTGCTAAGGATACCATCGCTTGAAATCTCAAGATATCTGGAGCCACCTATGTCTACTGTTATGTTTGCCTAACAAGGTGGGAGCACCTAACCAGTCTTAGCTGACCTGGTTAATATGTTGAAGGAAGGTCATGAGCAATAGCCAAGGCTGTTAATTAGGCTAGGAATATTTTACTTTTCAAACAAGATTTCTAAAGCAGGGAAGGTTTCAGTTCATGCTTTAAAAAGAAGAATACAATGGAATCATACACCTCTCCATGGGGAAGAAGTTCTATTGTCCTAGTTCCTTCATATCAGATTTTAGGTCATCATAGGGCCTTTGATACTGATTTCATAGCTCCTGGAGATCCGATTGGGCATTAGGAAACTCTAGAATGGCCTAATTCCAAAGCATTGTGTGCTGGTATTTTAGGAAGACTAGAAAAAAAATTAATAATGCTATAACTGGTTCTAAAATGAGTCATTAGATCAGAGGTTGGAGACAGAGCTTGGGCTTCAAATGTCTCTTCCCATTCCCATGGAAACCAGCCATGTCATTCTACGATCAACATGAAATGAAAACAAGGTATATATGTAGCAGTTTCCAGGTATCGATTCCCAGAATTTGTAGACTGTCTGACTACTGTTGTGAATTTTTGGAGTCACCCTTTTATCTAGAGGATGCTCAGGCTGGAGAAGAGCACCCTAATTAAAAGGTGGGCAATATCCAGAAGTCTTCTAACAACTGAATCTCTGTTTTGGTGCCATTCCTGCTATTCTGACGAAAGGAGTACATGAACACAGTAAAGTGTCAAAAATCAATTTGGGTCCAATGCAAAAAATACATAGAATTGAGGGGTCATTGGTGCTCTCTGAGATTGCTTGTTTTTTTGCAGACGTTACCCTAACTAGGTAATATCATCAGTGCTAGTAAATACATAGCATAAAATAATACATAGAATTCCCTTTAAAAGGAAAAAAAGATAATAAACAAAAGGATACTTGCCCACTAGTCCATTCTTGATCATTGTCCATTGTGGTTCTCAACCTTCTGGTTTTCAAAACTTTGTTCATTCTGCCCTAAGCCAAACCTGTGTTCCCTGAAAAATTGGGCGTTTAAATTCACACAGCTCTTCCTACCTCATTACTAGTGGCTGGACCCACACAACATGTTCGATGAACATGAGAGTGGTTGGCTTGGGGATTCAGCTGACTATTGGAAACTCACCCTTGGTCTTTATAAGGCATATGAAGCATACCACCAGTTTAAGCCATAATACTTAGTGTTAGCATGTTATGTGGGCATAGAAAATTACTAGGTTTTTTTTTTTTTAAAAAAAAAAATCAGGTTAGAAAGAATTGTGGTTTGGGTGAAGTTGTTGCCAAGAATGCAAGATCTTCACATTTGCTCCAAAATTATCTTCTTCTGTAAAAGTAGCTCACAAGCTAATTCTTTTTTATCAAACAGAATAAGAAAGGAGAGGAAAAGGAAATGTTGTCACCAGCACAAGTTTTGCTTCATTCCAACATGGCTTCAAGGGAACTTGATCCTATGCAAGAAAAGAGCCAATCAAGTTTTGAAGTTTTGATCGCTTTCCCATTTCTGCTTTCCTTCAAGTCTGTTTCATTTGGCTTCAGTTCTGAGAAGGGACAAAAAAAGGTGTGCAGGGAGAGGAGGGAGAGAGAGAGAGAAAGAGAGGGGGAGGGGGGAGGGAGAGAGGAAGAGAGAGAGTGGGGGAGGGAGGGAGGGAGAGAGAGAGGGAGAGAGGGAGAGAGAGAGAGAGAATATGAGAAAAGTATTGGCTTTGTACAATACATCTACCTTAATTACTGAACTGACCCATCTTCTGAGTTTATTCAACAATATCTTGAAGCCATCATGCTGGCTTCACACAACCTGCTTAGCCTCCAAAAATTCTAACTCAGCATAATAGTAGCCAAGCTTAGCAGATTGTGTGAATGCAGCCCTAGAGCTTTAATTGACTTGGTTCAGTATACTTTACCAATGCAACCATAGTGTGTGAAAAAAGGGAAAAGCTAGTGCTAGGGCCCAACTCAGAGAAGGTAAATCAGCTTTACAGAAATTATAACCAAGACAACATATTCATGGCAGATAACTTGATGGGGCATCCAAGATCTGAAAGACATGGTTCCCTAGGAAACCAGAACATCTCAAAGTTATATTGGAACTTTGGCATGTCTCATATTCTCCTCCCTCTTCTTTTCATAGTATAGTGAATGACACCTAAGAGAAGATCTTGATGAACCTGCCACTGCAAGGCAGTGGTTGGAGTCAAAGAAGAGTTGTCTCCTAGACATGCTGGAGGAGGAGGTGTGTCCCAGATATTGCTCATCCACACTTCTAGAAGGGATGAGAAGTGTATAACCTGCAAGCCACATCCAACCCTTAACCTATTAAGACCTTTTGCTTAGAGATTGATAGCTCTTAAAATATCATATACTCAGCTTGAAGAAAACACAAAAAGAGTCCTGTTGAATAAATTCATGGTTTTATATTTATATCCTGCCTTTCCTCCAGGAGATCCTACAGTTACCCTGCATACTATTTCCACCTTATATCCTCATAATGGTTGGGCTAAGAGATGCTAATTGCCAAAATGACCCAGTAAGCTTGCATGACGTGAATTTGTGTCTCCATTGTCTTAGTCCAAAATTTTTAATCGCAGCATCACATTGTCCTTTCTATGTGAAATATATGTAATGAAACAAACAAAATGTTTAAAAAGTTATGATGTTTATGTACTGTAGTTACTTACCAAGCACATCTAAATTATATTAAAGTAACCAAAATATTTTTACAATCCCCAAGGCATGTCATAACTTTTGAGCACCCTTAATGTTTGGAAATTGAAAGTTGAAAATTTTGACATGTCCTAAATTGTATACCATATGTAAAAATATTGTTTGTTGGTCATGAACTCATCAATTCTTCTTGCTTGCTATGAAATGAAGATATCCCATTAAATATTAGTAGAGGAATGTTCTCACGACATCCTCTCCATCTTATTAATAGCTCACTGTTGTGACAGTCAGTCGTTCACTATGTCTTTGGGATGGAGGCTTCCCCTCAAGCCCAACACAAATCTTCCCAAGGAGACAAATGTTGTTCATGAAGGAAGATCCTTGCGGTGATGTGGTTAGGGTTGTCAATCTTCTCAACTCCTATTGACCTAGCAAGACTGGCATAGGTATTTCAAATCAGGCAGATTTAAAAGATGTACAAGGGTTGAAATACATATATTGATCTTCTCTTTCTCTGCCTATTGATCTCCCAGCAGACTGATAGTCATAGAAAACAATTTCATCAGGTGTCAATGAACATGAGTTTGGTTTCCATCTTGCAGTAATCTGGACAACCTCTAGATGGAAACATAGATGAAGATAGTTCATAGTATGCTAAGAGACCAAGGGTTCTGTCAGAAAACTCACCAAGTAAATAAGTAAGCAAGTTATAGTTAAATAAGTAAATACATACACACATGAATACATGCAATTTAAGTTTTGCAGCCCAAATCTCACCCATTTGATGGACTGTGCATCTGGAGAAGCAGTGTGGAGTGCAGTTGTATCAACAAAGAGCTTCTCCAAAGAGACACCCAGATTAAGAGGCCGTAGAATCTCTCAGGATATGTCTAATAGGTTAAAATGTTATAGCTTTAGTTTGGCAAAATTGTGTCCATTAGGTATAAACAAATGAAGGATTTAACTCAATTGGATCTCATTGTGTCATCTTTCGGCTTGGGCCTGATACCACTTCTCATTCAGGACACCTATCAATACTGGTTTTGCTGCTGCTAAGTTATGCTAGATAGTGGCAGATGTTTCTATTCTAAGGTACTGTGATGACCCAGGGTGGGATACAAAACAAACATAGTCACAGAAAACAGGTGAAGCCCCTTTTATTCCTTCACTTTGCTTCCAAGCTCTGAATATTCTTGATGGAAGACAAAAAACTCCCACACAAACAGTTATAAGAAGAAGGAAAAAAGCAACACAAACCAGGCAAGATAAGGGCTGGAGGATATCCACAGATAACACACACTAGGAAGGATGCCAAACTCAGAGAGGAACCATAAACTAGAGATATTTCCACGCTTTGTTTCCAGCATTCGCCCGTATGCATGTCCGACCTCTTATTCAGTTGTCATAGCTGCAGCCCATGAAGAGGATCAAGACCCTCTCCTACCGTAAAAACTGTAAAGGCTTAACTATAAGAATGATTCCTTGCCAAACAGAGGTTCCATCAATCTGCATTTTAGCAGTTCATTTCTCCTCTTTCCCCAGCACAATGTGTTTCTAGTCACTCTTCCATAGATCTGAAGATGTACAACCTTCACTAAAATGCAAATGCTAAACACTATCATGGTAATGGATAGATTGGATACAACCATGGCATTCTGCTTTTAAAAACAAATGGAACATTTTTTTATGCTTTCCATCTCATGGGAACACGGGAAAGGAATTGTGTAAAGGGGGTCAGGACATTGTCTATCAATAGGATAACTCTGAAAAAAAAAACAGAAGAAAACAATTTGGTGTGGATGGAAAATCTGGCAAAAGAGAGGCTGAGAGGGTAAATGGATCATAACAAGGGGAAAACCATCAAGAAAATAAATTTCCCTAGCTCCCCAAAGGAAGAGCAGCTGGACACTGACTCAAACTGCTACTAATTCCTCCACTCTCAGCTCTCCTCCCTTCATCCCATTTGGAGAGGACAAAAAAATTAGAGAATTTATTTCTTCCCCTCTCTGGATCCTTGTCCCCAGTGGGCACAATCAGCACAAAAGCAACAGGACTCAGTAAAACACTCACATAAGATTTATTGAATCTGCACTTGAATTTAGTTGCCCCTTAAGTACATGTCTCAATTCCATCACAACTAATTAGAGGTGCACATCGCTGATCAACATGATTTGATTACGGACTTCCAGTTTGGGTCTCTTCAACGACAGACTGAAATCCGTGATCGTGCGTGGTTTCGATCTGTGCTCACCACTTTAGTGCCCCGATCCTTTGGATTTGGGGCTGAAGCCACCCCGCAGAGGTGGAGAAGAGGGGGGAGATTGCTAGCTGAGTGGAGGGGAGCTGCATCTCTCCTCCTTGGCTGGTCTAAACTCCCTTCCCTGAAGGTGGTTGCAGCGGTGGTCAGAAATGGCCACCTCAAAGAAGAACCCGACTGGATAAGATTGTGCAGGAGGAAGACAAAGAGGAAAGCAGGACAGACCAGGCTAAATAACAGAGAACATCTAAGCAAGGTACCCTGAATCTAAAAGTACCTAGAAGGATACTTCTGAAAGAAGATCTTTAAGCGGTGAAGGAGAGAGAAAAGGAGGTTAAAACCCCTTTTTTTTACCTTTATATTGACAATTACAAATGGTATGGAAAGAAATTTATATTAATCTATTTTGACACTAATAGGCAACCTTAAGCTGAAATTTAAGTGTCAAAAGGAGAATAAAGATTTTTTCTTGGTCATTTTAAAGCCCTAAAAAGGAGCAGAGTGGAGGCAAAAGGGTGGGACTTGGAATAATGAAAAAATTGAGTGCCACCTGGAAAAATAAAGAGGATTAACAGTGAAACTTTGAAAAGACTCCCAAGGATACATTGTAACTGAAATCTTATTAAAAGATACAGTAACCCACAGAAAGGAAAAGTAAAGGAAAGAAACTAGAAGGAACAGTCTGGGATCATTTGGTGATTTAAAAAAAAAGTTTTTGGCATTGGTTTTTTCTTTCTTTTTCTGTTTTTACTTAAAGTCAATCAGGTGGTTGTTCAAAAGTGTTTAAAATGCCTTCACTCCTGGAGAAATTGAAGATGAGTCTTAAAAAACAGAAAGAAGATGCAGAAAGGGAGGAAGATCCTTTGGCTTCATATTTGAATTTTTTGAAATGGAGATCCTGAACTATGAAAAGCAAAAGGAAAAGCTTCAAGAGCAAGAAGAAGGGCGGGACAAAGAAGAAGCCATTTTCAATGATCAAATAATGCAAAGTGTGGTAAAAAGGGGGAAAAGGGGGAAAGTTAAAAGTTTGAGATCAAAGGGAACAGCCAAAAAGAAAAATAGTCTGAAAAAGAAGTATAGCATCAAGGAGAAGCAGAAAAGAAAACTACAGAAGGGAAAATTAGAGAGAGAAGGGTATTTAAAAAGTGATGAGAAAAAGTGGGGAAGATAGAAAGGGAAGGAATTATGAGGGACAAAAGCAGGAAATAAAGAAAAAGGGGAAACGTACTAGGATTAAAGGTATTTGCTCAGCTAGAAAACACAGAGACAATGGTTAAATTAAGTTAAAAGTGAGGATTCTGCAAAGGTACAAAAGATAGTGTTGTGACAGTAGAATACTGTATTGAGTTAGAAATGAAATAAATAAATAATCTATGAGATAAAACTGTATTGTTATGTAATGGTATGTTTATTTATAATTAATGCAATAATAAAGAAGAGAGGGAAACATTGCAATTGTTTCTAAAGATTGATAAAATATTGAAAAGAAATCTGAAATATTTATAAGGAAATTTATACCAGTTATTAGAATGAATTTGAATAATTATTTTGCTTATTAATAGTAAATAATTTATAAGATAAAACTGTATGACTATCCAATGGCATGCTTATTAACAGTTAAGTAATAATGAAGAAGGGAGGGAAACATTTCAATTGTTCTCAAAAATTGATAGATATTGAAAACAAATGTGAAAGATTTACAAGGTTCATACCAGTACTAGAATGATTTTGAATAACTATTTTGTTTACTGTTTACTAATGTTTGTATATATATATTGTTTTTGCTTTGTTTTTAGAATTTTTCTTTTTACATTTTCAAGGGGAATTACCAAGCAGAGTCTGAATGATGAGATTTACATGATATAAAATAGATATTAGAAATTTGAATGTTATAATTTTAGAATGCACAAATTCAATGTTTAATGAGATTTCATATGATAATAACAATAAGACTTAAAGGTGTTGCACTTCGATTGGCAATCATAGGGGGAATTTTGCTTCTTAAGAATGTTGGAAGAGAACATATGAAATTGTAAACAAGACAGATGAAACTATAAGTATAATGAATAAAAAGATATAGAAATTTAGGTAAAAGAAATACAATTGAATAAGAAGAAAATGAGATAAACATAAAAGAAAATTAAGAGAAGTAAAGGGAGAAAGAGTGAGAAGTTGGAAAAAGAGTAATAAGATATGAAGTTGAATACATAAGATGAATATGCATATGAAATTGTGTCTGTATGGAAATGTGATAACCTGGAACGATGCTGTATTCAAATAAGATGTTTTATTTGTTTTGTTAAAACTCAATGAAACTTTATTAAAAAAAAACATGATTTGATTACAAGTAATGGAAGTAGAGAGGTTGCCTAAATCAGTAATCAGAGAGTTACCAAAAGTTGTCCTGTAGTTCCTTGAGTCTAGAAAAAAAAATCCAGCATGGAAAAGAGAAGTAGTAGGTCAAAAGCAGCAAATAAACAGCCAAGCTGCAGAATAGACACTCTATGGAATAGAAACACTCTGATGTGTTACATGCTCACACTTCTCTCAGGTCACACATGGAACTCTTCTTCATCTGCTCCTTTGTAGCCTAAAAATGATGGATTCTGGTCAGCTGACTTGCATTAAACTTGTCATGAAATATTTTTCTATTTTAGAAGACTGTTTGGAGAGGGTCTAGCCCAGGGGTCTTCAAACTTGAGGACTTCAACTCTCAGGATCCCTCCTCCAGTCATGTTAGCTCAGGAATTCTGGGAGTTGAAGTCCACAAGTCTTAAATTTGCCAAGTTTGAAGGCCCTTGGTCTAGCCTTTCTTGATCATGGAAATTCATCACCTGATTCTTTGTATTTTTATCCACCAGTCTATTTATGGATGTATTTATTTTTATTTATGCCTGTTCTGACACCAAACCTTGTTCCAAGGAAAGAAACATGAAACAGATGTAACAGCACAACCTATTAATGATTGTTTATGAATTCCATTCCTTCACAGTTAAAATGCTTTTTCAAACTAATTGTCTCTGATAAGAATGAACCTTGCCAAGGTTGTGCAAGGCTGCCAAGAACACTAGATAAAGTTTTTAACAAACATTTCAAACACAAAGAGTCTCCAAACACCAACCAAGATATCCCGAACGTCCACAAGACTTGAGTGCAAAAACTTCTTTGCTTCCCGCAAAGAAATCCGGTTTTTCAGCTGGCTTTTATCTTTTAAAGGAGGGGCCACTACCTTGCAGCCTTACTCCTGAGTCGCCCATGCTGCTGCAGTGGCTCTTACCTTCGAGCAGCCCTGCGCGCATGCACACTGGGCACAGGCTCCTCCGGGACCTCTTCATCACTGCTGCCAGCCTCCACAATCTTCAAAGGCTTCAAACTCCCTGATGGTCCTGGCCCCATCTCTGCATCACAGGCAGGCCCCTCATCTGAGTCCTCACTCTTCCAGATGTCAGACGTCTGCACCTGCTGCCGGTGAACCACAGCAATACCCCACCTTTTTTTTTTTTTATAAATAACACAAGGCATACCTAATATTGCTTCCTCTTCCTATTTTCCTGAGAACAGCAACCCTGTAAGAGTCTGGCCCTCTAAAAGGATGCAAATAACCAGCCGTTCTGCAAGGAATATAATCCTTCTATTTCCCACTACCCTGTCAGAGCTGAAGAAGCTTCTTGGATGAGAAGAGAAACATCTTCAAAGAAAAAACAAGAAAGTCCAGTTGCCTCCTGAAAAAGCACCTTTGAGGAAACCCCGTAAGGTGAGTTGGGCTGAAAGTGTTTCTAAGTCATCCAGCTGGCTTTTATGCCTAAACTGGGACTAGAACAGAATATTTTGGTGATTGGGCCAAATTCACGCAGCTAGCTTTTAGGTGTAAGGTGGAACTAGAATTCATAGTCACCTGATGATTGGCCAAAAGTCATCCATCTGACTTTCATGCCTAAAGTGGGACTAGACTCCTGGTTACCTGGTTTCCAGCCACCACCTTTACCACTAGACCAAAGTGGCTCTCTAATCATCTCGTTGTCTAGGAGACATCATTATTTTGTCCACCCTGGAGGGCTGTTGCCCTTTCATATATTTGTGCACTGACATGGACAGCATATTCATCAATGGACTGAGTATATCATTCATTAAACCAGGGGTGTCCAAACTTTTTGAAAGGAGGGTCAGATTTGGTGAGGTGAAAATGTGTGGGGCCAACCATTCAGCCTAACACTCACGGGAACTGCTGTGCGGTGAAGGGAAAAATGCCGGCTGGCGGGGATGAGTGACAGGAGAAGAGGCTCCAGGCTGCTCAAAATTTGAAAATGGGCTGCAATTGGCCCCCAGTCTGGACTTTGGACAGGCCTACATTAAACTCATTATCCACCATGATCATTTGAAGAGTCATTTGATGGGCAAACCTGAAAAGAGATGATATTCCACTTAAATATGAGTTCTCTCTAGTTCAGCCGGCCTTCGCATAGCCAAGTATCCAACCAACATATCATGCTTTCTTCTGCCCCCATGCCCACAGAGACACATAGGACAGCAGAATAAGTAGATATAGCCAGGTGCAGAAAGAAAGGGGGAGGAAGAATGGCAGAAACCAGGTGCTGCAGGCATTCCCTGCCTGTTTATACCTCTGCAAGGAGATAGAAATAAGTAGCTGTTGTCTCTTCCCTTCCCCCTTTTTTCCAAATATATCTCTCTTATACAAGTTTTTTTTCCCACGCTTGTACTATGCATGAACTCTGCTTAACCAAATATTCAGTTATATGTCCTTCCTTGCTCTATGGGCAAATCTTCCTGCCCTTCTTCTGAATACATGGATTTAATTGCCTTAAATGAGAGTTTAATCCAGTCTTCAGTATGTTAAGAAGTCTTCTTATTGACTCAACTCCTCTCGAACTTTGAATGTCAACTTAATCATTGAGAATTTTTACTGATGAAAGTTTTCTTAGCAGGTTATGGGACATCTCCATTTATTTAATTTATGTACATGTCAAGTTATTGTGAAAAGCAGAGGAGTAGGAGTAGCAAAAGGACATTGAACATAGAATCATAGGGCTGGAAAGGATCTGAAGATAGGTGAAATAGACCACTACATTTTAATTACAGGCAGTTCTCAACTTACAGTGGTAATTGAGTTGGGAATTGTGGTTGTAAGTTGTTAAGTGGGCCACCATGTGACCATGCTCAATTTTACTTTTTTGCTATAGTTGTTAAGTGAACACCATGGTCATTAAAGGTGTTGCACTTCACCATGGTTGTTAAGCAAATATGGCAGTTGTTCAGTGAACTCATTGTACCCAATGGGCATTTTTTGCTGGAAACTGGAAGTAAACATAGGCATCACAAAGCAGGGTCGAGTGACCACAGGATGGCTATATGTGCTGGCACATTACCAAGCACCTAAAGTGCAATCACGTAACCATAGAGGGGGAGGTGGAAACCATAGAAACTTTGAAACGGGGGATAAGTAGCTTTGTGACGGTCTGCTGTAAATTTAAAAGCTCACTAAGCAATCAGTCGTAAATTTTATATTTTAAAGGCTTTTGTGGATTAGACTAGTATTTTGGCCTAATCTAAGCATGCATGAACCCCTTCCTTATATTTCTTCTTTTCAGCATGATGAATTTCCACTTCCTATTCTTTACAATACCCAGAGGAGGGATGTGAATTTTGATACCCGTTGGATATTACAGTTGAAGAAGATCCCAGGCTTCCACATTTTTTTGGAATTCTGCTCCCCAGAGATGCTCATGATGCTCATGATTCACCAAAAGGTAGGAAGCTCTCCAGCTGGTAGCCTGATCAGACCAAAGCTGTCCTTGAAAGGTCAGTGGAGATAGGAGGACAATTGAGAATAGCAGAGCACCTGGTTGTGACTGTGCACAGCGTTCCATTCTGCTTGTGATTAATATACATGCCTTGAATGGAGCTGAATTTGTTGCATTAGCCAACCATCTCATAAATGTTTATAATATCATATGACAAGTCTTCAGATGAAAGCATAGAAGATGATAATAGTTTCAGGACCCATTCAGCTGCCTTCTTCTCTTAGGGAATCACATGTAAATAGCTAGGAATGAATCTCTGTGAAAATTAGCACAAGCCAACTTTTCCTGGGGCTGAATTTTAAATTTTAACTCCTCTGCCTTTTATGAGATAAAGCAATGCCTTTTACTTTTCCAAACTGTTCTTTCTGTATATGTCAGAGCAGAATCAGAAAGAAAATAAAGGTAGAATTACAAAATAGGCTTCAACAATTTCCACTTTGTTTTCACTACTGGAAAATATGGATATTTTTCTTAGGAGTTTTTTAGAATGTCGTTAGCTCGGAGAGTTTTCTGCAGGATATGGTAAAAACCATCAAGATAGCACTATTATAATTTACAATTGTGCATTTGCAGAATTGAGTCCCTGACTCTTTTTGATGTGTGTCACCTCAATACTAATCAACATCTGAATGAAAGGTTTGAATTCCAAAATTATTTCCTAAAACAACCAGGGAATACAATAGGGAATACATATCATGATGAATCAAATCAAGGTTCTTTGACTATATCAAAGAGATGATTCATATATGATATGCATTAACAATCACAGAAATTAAGATGTGGCTCGAGGCTTTGTATATTAAGAGGTAGTGTGAACATAAATGATTCAGACTGTTTACAAAAATCTGGGGGGGAAAACCATCCAGTTTTTATAGCATCATACCAAAAGTGATCTCTAAAGCTGACATGTGTTTACTGTTCCTCACAATCTGCTTAGGATCCAACTAGTGTTTGTGGACACATCCAATGGCACTGGATTTTCATGGTTTGCTCTCTGTGGTTTGTAGATGTTGCAAGCCTTGAAGCTGACATCAGAAATCACAAACGTAACCCTACTAAAATAATCCCACAAAACATCTGTAAACTAATAGGAGCATATGAAATATTTCTATTTTCAGATACAGCAAGGGTTTCTGTATTCCACAAGAAATATCTCCAAAATATACAGAAGATACGTTTTGGAATGTGCAGTTTTCCACCCAGCTATAATATACAGTATTTATGTGAAATTTATGTAATCATATAAGCTTTGTGTCTATGTAAGCTTTTATGTAAATTTATGTAAGCTATAATACAAGATTGTAATGCAGTCTGTAGACCAGAAATAATATGTTCTGCCTCCATTTCCTGGACAATTGCAATATTTATGAATTTATTTATTAATTAAATTTTTATACTACTCATCTTGCTATCCCATTGTGTAGACTGATTCCCATTGTTATTGGAGTTCAAATACAGTCTCACCTGCCATGGCATGCCCCCCACAACTCCTCCTGTGTTGAATTATTATGACTTTGGTCATGCTGGCAAAGGATGATGAAAACTGTAGTCCACCAGTTTGGGAAAGGATTTTCTAATGCTTTTGTTTCTCATACTATCTCCTGGAAGAAACATACACCCACATGCAGGTTTCATTTTAGGAAGCTAAATCTGCAAATATTTATGTTTTATGTCAGTAAATTCACATGCAGTTAATGAGGCTAGCAGCTGTTGGGTAAACAATATCCAGGTGCAGATCGTTCCACTTCTCCAATGAGAATTTGATGTTTGGTTCTCATCAAAAAAGGTGGGAGAAAGAAAACAGAAAGAGCATGGCTTTGAACTTCCTATGTATAAGATTCACTGTTGAAAATGAAAGTAAATGTTGCAATTCAACTTAGCCTCTTATTTAATATGTCTTATTAATCAAAATTCTGCAAGGTTTTTCCCCCTGAATGTTGACTTCCAGTCCTGATCCCTGGAAGAAATTCTGACTCATCCCTTGCCAGCATCATAAACTCAATGTAGGTTGGACCAAGGGAGAAAGTCAGGAGAAAATCATGCTGAAACACTGCTCTAGTTCATTTTCTCTACCTATTCTCACCAGGATTACTATCAACTTCCCTCTGAAAAGATCTCAGAATGAGATTGATTGATTGAGCAATTAGAACTTGCCCTTCCAATGATCACTCAAAATGAGGAGTAGACTAGCTTCAGAGTAATGAAGCACAGAGTTCCAACCATGCTCTGACACAGTTACACCTTCATCTAGCTCTCTTTTATGGCTTAGTTGGTTTTCCTGCACACTGCAGAGGGTTGCATTAAAAATGCTTGAAATCCCTTCTTATTCCATGATTCCATGAACTCTGCCCATTTGCTTCAGTCAGGTCATGAAGGTCTGCTAACAATTCCTTCAGATATTCATGGGGTAGCAGGTACCAGCCCTTCATTCTTATTACGGAATAATAGCAATAGCAATGGCACTTAGACATATATACCACTTCATAGTGCTTTACAGCACTCTCTGGGTGGGTTACAATGTCAACATATTGCTCTCAACAACCTAGGTCCTCATTTTACCAATCTTGGAAGGATGGAAGGCTGAGTCAACCTTGAGAAGGTCAGAATTGATCTCAAGGATGCGGGCAGAGTTTGCCTGCAATACTGCACTCTGACCACTGCACCACCAGGGCATCCAATAATAAGCTTGGATGATGCTGTCCCTTTGTTTTCAATTAACTTTAAATTCTAGCTGATTGGCCCAGAGGTTAATCCTGCACATATGTACATTTCTGTGGTCTTTCTAATGTATCATTATTTCTTTTATTTTTGTGTTAGTTTTCCTTTGTTTCACTTTGTGGTACACCACCAAGAGTTGCAATGCAGCGGTAGGTAATACAAATTTTATTGCTTCAGCTTTACCACCTATGTGGTAAATGGGATTTTGTTGGCCAAAGAGGAAATATCACCAGATGAGCTAATTCTACTTTATTGTAAGGGAGTGCTTCTCAACCTTCACAACTTTATGGTGTGTGGACTTTAACTCCTGTGCTTTAACTCAACATGCTGGCTGGGGAATTCTGGAAGTTGAAGTCCATAGATCTTCAAGTTGCTATTGTAAGCTAAATTAACAGAATCTTGCAAGTCTGAAAGTACAAACCTGCCACCTTGACCTTTAGAACTTGAGAACTTAAGGAGGGTCCCTTCCGAGCCTCTTTCTCCACACATTATGCAGCTGTGGCTTGTGTCCAGTCCAGAGGTGGTATTTAGCAGGTTCTGTCCTGTTCTGGAAAACCAGTTGTGGAAATTTTGAATAGTCTGGGGAACTGGCAAATCCCACCTCTGACTGGTCCTGCTCCCATCTCTTCTCTGCCTCCCATTGAGTCCTGGCTGATTGGCTGGGTCTCCTTTGATTGCCCTGCACAGGAGAACGGAAGTGGAAAGCAGGTTAGTGGGGTGGGGAGGGAATGGAGATTTTGCAGTAAACTTCCCCTGCCGCACCCACCAAGCCACACCCACAGAACCAGTAGTAAAAATATTTGAAAATCACCACTGGTCTAGTCTCATCTAACCATTCCCTGGGCAGCATCCCTTTGTCCCAGTTCTCAAGGTCTTTCTCCATATAGTTTAGAGAAAGCTATCACCACCCAGGGAATGATGATAGCTGAGGGTGGACTAATGTTGGTCTTCTTAATCCCTAATCCCATGCATAAATGCCCATAATAATATCATTGATTGTATTTTGTGGTCTTCATTGTTTTAGGTGCCTTTTTGGAAAGCTTGTTACCCTAAGAGTGAATATAAATAATTGTGCAATATTAATAAATAAATAACAAAATTTCACCTCTCCTGCTTCAAACCCCTTCTTGATTCCTCTCAGCAATCTCTGCAGTCCTTATGCTACTGATAGAATAACAGAGTTGGAAGGGACTTTGGAGGTCTTCTAGTCCAACCCCCTGCTCAGGCAGGAAATCCTATAGTATTTCAGAGAAATGGTTGTCCAATCCAGTGTTTGAGAACTCACAACTTCTGGAGGCCAGTTGTTCCACTGATTAATTGTTCTAATTGTCAGGAAATTTCTCCTTAGTTCTAGGTTGTCTCTCTCCTTGATTTGTTTCCACCCATTGCTTCTTGTCCTGCCTTCAGGTACTTTGGGGAATAGCTTGACTCAGTGGTGGGATTCAAAAATTTTTACTACCAGTTCTATAGGCGTGGGTTGGTGGGTGTGGCAGGGGAAGGATACTATAAAATATCCAGCCAGAGGTGGTATTTGCCGGTTCTCCAAACTACTCAAAATTTCCGCTACCGGTTCTCCAGAACTGGTCAGAACCTGCTGAATACCACCTCTGGCTTGACTCCCTCTTCTTTGGGGCAGTCCCTGAGATATTGGAAGACTGCTATCATGTCACCTCTACTCCTTTTTTTCATTAAACTACACATACCCAATTCCAGCAACTGTTCTTTATATGTTTTAGCCTTCAGTCCCCTAATCTTCTCTGTTGCTCTTCTCTGCACACTTTCTAAAGTCTCGACATCTGTTTTACATCGTGGCGACCAAAACTGGATGCAGTATTTCAAGTGTGGCCTTACCAAGGCATTATAAAGTGGTATTAACACTTCACGTGATCTTGATTCTATCCCTCAATGCAGCCTGATTATATTTTTTTCTCCCCAAATGAACCCTCCAGGTTTCCTTGGTCTTCTTCATCTGGCCACCCTTCCTGGCCCTGCCCTTCAATTTTAATGGGTTCCTAAATCTCTAATAAAATCCTTCTTTGGTACTTCCCTAGCCCTTGCTGCTTTTCATTGGTGGCGCTTTCATTAATAAACGGCATGCAATCATCTGGTTCCATGTTGTCTGGGAAGGAGGACCTAATTAAAAAGAGAAATAAGGATGTCCTTGTAAAATGTTCAATTAAGCTTACCTCATTAAAGTGAATCTTATAGGGAAGCCAGGAGTTTTTATTATTTCACCATTTTACCCCTTCTCTGGCCACATTGAAAGAACAGGGCTTTAATTGCAATGGGTTCTGTAGCAGGGAAGGAAAAGGATGAAGAGATAGAGGGGCATAGAGATTTTGTTAAGCACATCTCTTATTAATGTTCACAGCTGCTAGTTTGACTAATGGGAAATTCCAGTTCTGTTAGCACAGCGTGGTTTGGCTTTGAAAGCTTTAATGATACACGCAGAACAACTGTCTTTCGGTGTTTTACCCAGTCTTTTTCTCATAGTTGTCTTCCTTGCACATGGTTGCACTAAAATGCAGTTCAGAGAAGCCCACTCTTTCTGCTTTGCTATCCATTGCTATGGGTCTGTCAGGCACAAGCAACCCAATCCACTTGTGAAAAATTCAAGTTGGCTGTATGTATGTATGTATGTATGTATGTATGTATGTATGTATGTATGTATGACATTGCTATGGTAGGGAAGGAGGGAGGGTAAAGTATTGGATTTATAATGGATTACTCTGTCCTTGAATCATTTTGTTCAAACCACCCTCCATCATTCCAATCATAGCATCTTGGAAGAGATGGAGGGATGTTAGAAGACAGAACTAGAGTTTTACCGGTAGCATTTCTAACACTGTCTTTGTATTTTCATCAGACTCGTGGAGGATCCTGGCCCTGGGGATTGCAATCACAGTATGTTTGCAAGACATCTGGTTCCCAAAGTCTGATGTTGATAATACTGGGCAGAATGAAGCAATGGTGTGAAAGTATATGGAGATTCTTAGTCATCCAGGTCATGGTTGTCCCAAAGCTGCTTTTTCAGAAGGCAATTGGACTTTCTTGTTTTTTTCTTTGAAGACATTTCACTTCTCATTCAAGAAGTTTCTTCACCTCTGATTGGAGAAGCAATGGTGAGATTTGACCTAAAGCACATATTCAACCTCCCAGTCTTGAGTAGTTTAACCGTCTAAACCAGCAACTTTAACCTGGGTGAAGTTCCAATTCCCCAGAATTCCTCAAACAGGATATGTGGATTTCAGATCCTGGAATTCCTCAACCAGCATGACTGCAAAGAATGTAAGTCCTTCTATTTCCCACCATTCAATCAGAACTGAAGAAATTTCTTGGATGAGAAGGGAAACGTGTTCAAGGGACAAAAACAAGGAAGTCCAGTCTTTAGAAAAAGCTCCTTTGGGAAAACCGTGACTTGGGTGATTGAGACTCCCCATAGACATTCACCCATTTTAAAGTTTCTGGAGTTGGGAAAAGCTGTTCTGGAAGCCAGGCTGCTTCTTTCGTCATGAGACCAGGGGTTTTTTCTAAGAGTCAGAAGGGACACGGGAGATTATTTCTATAATACAAGGTTCCTTGATTTAACAGTGTACCCAAATTCACCTCACAGGTTCTTAGCCCCTTTCTTCCCCCGCAAAAGGCTCTCATCTTTTCCAATATGATTCTTTGGGTGTCTGAGAATTTCTTCTACTCTTTATCTCTTGAGGTATTTTTTTTACCTTCCTTTATTGTTGGAGAGGACATATGGCAGGGCCATTTACAGAGATGTCCAAAAAGTCAAGATTGGGTTGGATCTTTGTTCTTATGGTGATGGCTGTCACTTCAGCTTTTTTAAAAAAATAAAAATAAAACCCTGAATACACACACACACACATGCATCACCAATTGTTTTCTACTCAGCATCCTTTATCCTTTGTAAGTCTTCCAATCCAATCTGAGGAGCGCCATGTGGACAAATTCACTCTTGAGGTCTTTCCTGGGGATTTAATTAGCACAAGTTAAGTTGAGGACACTGCAAGACTCCAGAGACACTTTGAAAGACAGAACAAGCACACAGGCACTCTGCTCATCACTAGGTAAGTAAAGAATTACAAGAGACACACATACTTGCAAGGAGTGTTTTTCCTAATTCTCCTTTCCTTTAGGAAGAATATTGAAAGGAAATGCATAACTGAAAAAAACCATAAGGAATAAATGCAAGGTCTTTTTGCGGCATGGCTTCATTGGTTCTGGGATTCTGTCCAAGAAGCTCTGACTTACAACTGAGAGCCAACAGAAGAGAGATAATTTTCAGAATATGATGAGCAGCATCTAAATTAAATAATTAACTAAATAAATAATACATACATACATACAGTACATACCCTTTAAACCAAACTTCTGAAACAGTTTCCAAACCAGCTGATGTACTTCTACACACCAATTCCACCCCCGCTTTCTACAATTTTGTAAACAACAAACTAAAAGAGTCAAGCTCCTTCCCACCCCTGAAAGGACCAAATGGTAAAGACTGCAATGATGACACCATTAAAGCCAACCTCTTTAACACATTCTTTGGCTCAGTATTTGTAAACAGCAATGGATCATGCCCAATATTTCCTAGTCGAACCACAGGCAACTACAATGATATAATACATATTGATTTTACAGAAGACAATGTTGAAAAAGCACTATGCAATCTAAAACCATCTCTATCTATTGGACCAGATGGAGTATGTGCCTACTTCTTAAAAAAGCTATCCACTGCCATAGCAGAACCTCTAAGCATAATCTTTGAAAAATCTTTCAAGACCAGTTCCTTGCCTAACCTATGGTCACGAGCCACGGTCATCCCCATCTTCAAAAAGGGAGACCCCAGCTTAATTGAAAATTACAGACCAATCTCTTTATGCTGCATTACCTGTAAAGTCATGGAATCAATTATTAACCAATCCATTATCCTCCACTTAGAGACAAACAACCTACTCTCTAAGAAACAATTTGGTTTCAGAAAAAAGCTATCCTGTAATCTGCAACTCTTACACTGCAAAAACGTATGGACTACACAACTCGATCAGGAATAGACGCAATCTACATAGACTTCTGTACAGCCTTCGATTCAGTGGTACATGACAAACTACTCCTAAAACTAAAATCCTATGGTACCTCTGGACACCTGCACAACTGGATAGAAGCATTCCTGTCAAACAGACAACAAATGGTCAAAATTGGGAGTGTCCTATCAAATTCTGTACCTGTCAACAGTGGTCTCAAGGCAGTGTTCTAGGACCAACTCTCTTCATACTCTACATAAATGACCTCTGTGATCATATTAAGAGCAACTGCATTCTCTTCGTTGATGAAGATATTCATCACCACAGACAATACTGCTACCCTTCAAAAAGATCTTGACTATGTATCAGAATGGTCAAACAAATGGCAACTTCAAATCTCAACAAATAAATGCTCTGTTCTACATATTGGCAAAAAAAATCAGAAAATAAAATACAAGCTGAATAGTCAAGACCTTGTTGATGATCCAAACTCTGTCAAGGACCTTGGAATTCTCATCTCTAATGATCTAAGAGTGCTAGAGCCCACTGTAACTACATAGGCAAAAAGGCATTAAGAGTTGTTAACCTAATCCTATGTAGCTTTTTCTCTGGTAATATTACACTACTAACTAGAGCATACAAAACATTTGCTAGACCAATACTCGAATACAGCTCATCAGTCTGGAACCCACATTATGTATCTGATATTAACACAGTTGAGAAAGTCCAGAAATATTTCACAAGAAGAGTTCTCCATTCCTCTACTCATTGCAGAATACCTTATGCTACCAGACTCGAAATTCTAGACCTAGAAAACCTAGAACTACACCGTCTTCAGTCCGATCTAAGTATAGTATATAAAATCATACATTGCAATTTCCTACTTGTCAATGAATACTTCAGCTTCAACAATAACAATACAAGAGCACACAATAGATACAAACTCAAGGTTAACCACACCAAACTTGTATTGGAAATATGACTTCAGCAACAGAGTGGTCAATGTCTGGAACACTCGACCTGACTATGTGGTTTCTTCCCCAAACCCCCAAAACTTTAACCTTAGACTGTCTACTATTGACCTCACCCCTTTCCTAAGAGGTCTGCATAAGCGCACCAATGTGCCTACCGTCCCTGTCCTATTGTTTCTTTTATTTTTCTTATATGTATCCATTTCATGTACTCTTAACTATGTTTATTCTTATACCTATTATCTTGTAGGCGATTGACAAATCAAATCAAATAAATAAAATGTAAACTCTTCAAAGATTGATAGGTGAATCTAGATTTTGGCAAACATTGATATATTTTTAATTTTCAGTCCTCTGCATAAATATTAAGAGCAGCTTCTCAATACAGGCTGCTGGGGTTTGTGGAGGGGAAAAGGCATTCATTGTTACCTCAATGCCATCAGAATGACAAAACAGGCATTATGATGTCATGGTCCAAATTCCACCCTTTTGTATGTGCATTGCAACATCACACGCACAAACACAAACATACACAAAAGTATATAAGGGCCAAACTTGTGTTAGTGATGCCATAATGTACATTACATTATTTGTGTCTCTTGCCACCCCTTCAAATTCGGAAGATTGGAGGGAAGGAATGGTCATTTAAGGCATTTTGGGGGTCATCCAGGAGCATCTATAGAGCATATCATTAAAGAAGATAGCAGACACAACCACAAAAACAAGGCTCTGCCCCCTTTTATACATGGGCTGTATAATGGGGCTTCAATCACATCCTTAGTTACCCAGCATCTTGAACTTTGAACACTCTATTGATACTGCCATGTCCTGGGAAAATCTCTGCCTGACTTCTTTCAGTCCACCCTAACGAAATGTTGGTGTTGATTTCAACCCTTACTCCAGCTTTTTTCCCATCTGTGATAAACGAAATTTCCCATCCTCCAATGCCTTGATTTTAAAATATTAATCTAATTTAGTAATGTAAATAACCTAATAAAACTCTTCTTTTTTAAAAAAAAAATGAGGAAGAAAGTCTTCAATTTAACTAACCATCTTACCATTAGGGGATTCATTAAACATTCCTAACAATAGCATGATAGCTGTTCAAGCTGCAAACAGCAGTCAAAAACTTTGGAGACCCTTTGGCTGGAATCTGCTGACAGCTAGTGTCAATTCCAGCCTTCCCCTTCGCTTTGAGATTCTGCCCATCCTATAGTGACAATTGGAAGCAACTGTTTTCTAGAGACGGAAGGTTAATGCTATTCTGAAATCACTCTTGCAATTTTTCAGAAGTGCTCTTCCCTCTGATTCACGGCAAGTGTTTTTCTACTCTATCTCAGCATGCTTGAAAATGTATGAATGTTTTCTCTTTAAAGATATTTTTTTTTTATTGTTGGAGGAGGCCGAAGACGCAGCTGCTGATGTTGTTGCTTTTTGCTGCATGCCTTTCCGGGACTGTAAATTTCCTCTCGCTGGCCTTATCTTGGGTTACCATCACCATCCTTTGGGATTATCCAGTGGAAGGCTGAGATGCCAGGGAGATGGGGCAATGTGGGTAAAGTGATGCTGCAGTCAAATGCAGGACATTTATGCAAGCTCCTTGGCTACCTCACCACATCATTCGTGCATGTTCAGCCTGCTATAATCGCAGGCATAATGCAATCTATAGAGAAAAATATGCAGCATTCATATGGGGGAGGGGGAGGGAGAAAGGGAGAGGGAGAGGGAGAGGGAGAGAGGGAGGGGGAGGGGGAGAGAGGGGGGTTTGGGAGAAAGTTTAGCCAGTTAATTTCCAGAGCATAATGTTAATTTACATAATGGGAGACTGAATAGTTTCATTTCCACTCATTCCTGTAGTCCAGGGGTGTCAAACTCAAGACCCGCAAGCCAGATCCAGCCCATGGGGTGCTTAGACCTGGCCCATAGGGCCACCCTAAAAAGTGAAGGACCAGCCCTCGATGCCTCTGCCAGTGAAAACAGAGCTTGGGAGCACCATGTGAGCTCCGTTTTCACTGGCGGAGGGTTGCAGGAGGCCACCGCAGCCAAAAACAGAACTCAGGAGCCTGTTTTCACTGGCAGAGGTGCCCCCAGACATTTCCTCCATCCAAATGTATTGATGGTTCTTTTTTTTTGCCCATTTCAACCTCACAACAAATCTGTGAGCTGACTTAGTTAAAGTGGTGTGATTTGTTCTTAGCTTCTTCGTCAAACCTAGTTGAAATTCTCCAGATACATGGGATTGCTGGTTCAGAATTATGGAAGTTGCATTTCAACATATCTAGAAATAACCTGGTTGAGAATGTCCAGATCAAGATATCCTTGCACCACAGGTGCCATCAAATAGGTTTGTACTCCCAGAATCACAGAGCACACCTCAGGAGAGGATTCGCCTTTCTAAAACATCCCAGAAGGGTGGTGTGATCATTCAAGAAGCATCACAAAGATCCTGAAAGTTTCAAGAGCCGCAGTCTTTATACAATTATATTTGACCAGAAAACAATCACTTCGTGTGTCTTTACAACACACAGTCAGCTTTCTGTACAGTGGTTAAAACAATTTCATTCTATTATTCTTTGATCCCTTTTTAATTGCGAAGGGCTTTTATTTTAGGGTATTAGTTTTAATAGGGTTTTTATATGTTTCCTTTGTGGTATACCACCAAGAGTCTCTGGATTAGAGTGGGTTACAACAATACTAAAAAGAAAAATAATACCAATCTGTTGCTCTTAACTGTGCTCGTACATTTTGTCCTCTGAAAAAAATGAAAAACAAGTTTCTACGCACGTTTTTGTCAGGGAATAGATCTATTGAGAACTTCTGAAAGGAGGCCAAGAACTTTCCATGACAGAAATAAGCTACATGTTTTCTTTCCTAAACAAAGAAAACAACAATGGGAAACAGTGAGGAAGTTTGAAATAACAATAAATGTAATGTAATGTTATTGAATAACATTAAAATTAGAACATGTTACCGTATAATACCATACAACAGGTTTATGTTATAGTAGGCTTACACATTTTTTTGCCTTTCAGATGGATCAGAACACAATTCCCACCCACTCCTCCTCCAGAATGGCAACTGACCAAATTGCTGGAAATGAATCCAATTCGCTTGGAGGAAAAATTATTAGGGTTTGGGACTACTATCAGCACAGATTTCACCTTAGCTAGATTTGGCTTGTTGTGGGAAAGGGGAGTGCCCTGCTGTATTTCCCAGGTTGGTTGGTTGAAGCCCTAATTTAAGAAAGATATCCATTTAGAATACAGGAACTGACTGAAATGTCTAAGGGAACATCTATGACTCTTGTATTCCAGTCTTTACTTCTGTGGTCTTGGGATCCAGAGGGACCAAGATGCTTTTTCTTCTATATTGACATAACCAGAGGTTTCCCCCCTGAAAGGTGGTTGGCCCAGCAAGAGAGTGGCCTGGATCTTAGCTCAGGCACGAGGGGTGCAGACTCCTCTCATGCCTTCTCCACCAGTTGCCATGAGGAGGTGCCTAGGCCATGTAAACTGACTCCTTTAAGAGAGCTATAGTTACTCCTCCCAGCGTCTAGAGCAACTTGCCATGGCCATCTTGCCATGGCCAACTCACTGGAGGACAACTCACCATGGAACAATTCACGTGGAATAACTGAACATGATAAATTTTATCTGGCACTGTTTCTTCTACGTTATTTCCATTTTTGTCAATGGAAATAATATCAAAGAAATAGTGGCAGATAGTATCTATCACATTGAGTTATCCTACAGGCAACTGTCCCGCAGTGAGTTGGCCACAGCAAGATGGCCATGGCAAGTTGACAGTGGCAAGATGGCTGCAATGAATTTGTGGTGAGATGGCTGTGGTGAGTTGCCTCATTCCACTCCTACTAGGAAAGGGAAGTGTCCTGCTAGTATTTCCCAGATTTATTTGTCCTGCTAGTATTTCCCAGATTTATTTGTTGGAGTCCTAGATTAAGAAAGATGTCCATTTAGAACATTGGATGGTTCAAGAAGCTGCATGTCAACTCATAAAATATTTCTATGATCTTTTTAGGGTGGCCAACAGAAAGGGAGGGAGGAGCAATAGGCAGCTTGCATTCCATAAATGTTTTCAAAAATAGTTTCTAGGTGACTGAAGTTTCTGCTGTGCAAAATTCTAACTGGAGAGCATGATTGATGACTCTGGGCTATGGATGCGTCCCATTGGAGAATATGAATTATGATACACCCAGGGGGTGGGGGGAAACCAGGGTCAAGGGTGACAATGAATGATGTGTCTCAGAGTTGGCTATACCCAGGCGGTGCCAGCATATTTACTCCTAATAAACCTTTACGTTTTGGAAGTTCGGCTCGAGACTCATGATTTAAATGGGGGTAATTGCCGGAGTCCTGACAGTGCATCAGAAAGCAACTCAGATCTTCAAAAAGTTTGCACTGATTTTCTCATGTCTGCCAATCAAGATAGGCTGGGCCAGAAGGGATACTCCCACAGAGCTTCCATTATGTCCTTACCTTAGAGCAGAGAAAGCCCTTGGCTGATTTTCCAAGACCAACCAACCCAACTTCAGAAGTTATTTCTTCATCTTTTAAAGAAGATTATCAAAGACGCTCCCTTTAGCACTCTATGGAGTCAATCATTTGTCCATTGCTGAAATCACAACTATGGAGATAATTGTCTCCACTATGGCATTCTTTCACATGAGTACTCACCGAAGTATGCGGCAAAGCATCTCTCAGAAGAAGCATTTTCCAGAGTTGTTTTTAGAAACCAGGCAAAAGAATTCGGTTTGGAAAAAGATCTTTAAGAATAAGGTTGCTATTTGTTCCCTGCCTTAAATCTGTGTGATGCAACAAATAAACGAATGAATGAATGTATGTATCTCCTTCAAAAAAAAAAGGGTCTTTTTAGCAAATCTGGAGAAATTTGCCTGCCATAGTCAATAGCCACAGACTTCGTGCATTGAAGATTAATATTCAAAGATGTGGAAGAAAGAATAATTTCCAGACAGGTTTGAACTCAGCACATCTAATTAAAGAAACAATCCATAAAACAGATAACTCTGCATCGCTTCTCAGGGTAGGATTTTGCTTGCTCTTGCTCTGGATGCAAATGAAATGAGCAGACCTCTCTCTATGCAGCTTCCTTAATGACTAAGAGAACCCTGCTTCTTTTTCTGTTTATCCTTAATGATATTTCCTTATAATTAGAATCAAACGTGGTGTTGTAGTTCTCTAGTAGCAGGTGCAGATGGCTGAAATCTCTGACAGTGAGGACTCAGATGAGGGGCCTATGTGGGATGCAGGGATGGTGCCAGGACTATCGGAGAGTGGGGTGCTGCCTGTGCTCAGTGCGTGTGCATGCAGGGCTGCTCGAAGTAAAGAGCAGCTGAAGCAGCACAGGCAACTCGGGAGTAAGGCTGGAAGGTGATGGCCCCTCCCATAAGGGATAAAAGCCAGCCTTCAGGGTTGGCTTCTTTGCAGGAAGCAAAGAAGTTCTTTCTTCTCAGACTCCTCGTTGAAGCCCTACTTACTCCAGTTTGTTTTTTCAAACTTCTGATTTTGGATATTTATCTGCAATTAGTCTTTTGTTCTTGGCAGCCTTTTGCAAACTTGAAAGGGCTTGCTCTTATCTGAGAAAATTAGTCTGAGAATGACTCTTGGCTGTGAATGAACAGAATTCACAGCACCACATTAAAAAGGTTTGCTTCTATACATACTTTGTGTTTGTTTGATTTGAACAAGGCTTGGGTCAGAACACGTGGACATTCCAAGCAAAATCTAGAGCAGCCGAAACTTGCTAAGGAGGTAAGTGTGTGCCTGGACAGCACCACTAGAGACTTCAGAATGTAGCTATACAGGTGTTAAGTTATTCCCCATTAGGAGAATGAGCGCACTCAGGGAAACGTAGTGAGAGTGATGTTGAATAACACACAACCAGCACACAGATACACTGAATAGTACAATGTAGGTTTTACATTTTACTGTAGGTTTCAGTAAACGGGTAAACAAAGTCCAACAAACAGTCCAAATCATACACGGTCAAAGCAGTTAGTATCAGTCCAGGGATAATCCAAAAACGAAGTCAAGTATCATAAACAGAATTCAGTAAACAGAGTTTGCTAACAGTTGCAAGACAGCAATCCAAGTAGAACAACGATCAGGCAAAACAGCAAAACAGGAAATGCAAGGAGGAAGAAACCAGGTTTCTGGCTCCATCTTATGGCCGTTGGAGGAACCTCAGCCAATCACAATTACAGCATTTTCTTAAAGATACAGTATTAAATTACTATCTTGGTTTATATATTGCCAACCCAACTGTTAGGTGACTATCATTCCTAACAATAGGTAGCCTTCAACAATTGAGCAGAACATGCATGTTGCTAAGTGAGACATTTGTTACATGAGTTTTGCCCTGTTTTATGACTTTTCTTGCTGCATTTGTTAAGGGAATCGCTGCAGCTGTTAAATTAGTGACACAGTTGTTAAGTGAATCTGGCTTCCCCGTTGATTTTGCTTGTCTGAAGATTGCAAAAGTGGATCACCTGACTCCAGGACATGGCTACCATCATAAACATGAGTCAGTTGTCAAGCATCTGAATATAGATCACATGACCATAGGGATATTGCAATGGTCATAAGTGTGAAAAATGGTGATAAGTCACTTTTTTCAGTGCAATTGTAACTTTGAATGGTCACTAAGCGAACATGTCCGTAAGTGTAATGGGGCACAGCTCCTTCTCCATAATCACAATTCCCTTTTAGTTAGTTTGTTTGTATCCACCTTTATTATTTTTACAAATAACTCAAGGCAGGGAACATATCCATCACACCTTTCTCCTCCTATTTTCCCCACATCAACAACCAGGTGAGGTGGGGTGGGGATAAAAGAGACTGACTGGCTCAAAGTCATCTGGCTGGCTTTCATGGCAAAGGTGGGACTAGAACACTCAGTCTCCTGGCTTCTATCCTGGTGCCTTAACCATTCTAGAAGAGGGGTCTCCAACCTTGGCCACTTTAAGCCTGGAGAACTTCAATTCCCGGAATTGCCCAGCCAGCTTTACTTGTATAGCTTGTATAGCTTTGCTGGCTGGGGAATTCTGGGAGTTGAAGTTCTCCAGGCTTAAAGTGGCCAAGGTTGGAGACCCCTCTTCTAGAAGATCAACCCGGCTCTGTCTTTTTGGAGTTTGGTCTACAGATATTGCCAATAATCTGGATTGTTCCAACTTCATGGGTAAATCTGAATTTGGAGAAATGTCTCTTCCTAAAATAAGCTGAAGCATTGATGGCCTTTAGAAATTATAATAAACAGACATGTTTTGGGGTATTTTCATTATTTCAGTTTTATTTTTCAGGCAACAAACCAGAACCAAACAGCAAAAGGCGGGTTAGGACAAGAGTGAGAATTAGGTAGTACCAGTAGTGTCAGTTGCAAGCCATGATGGCATAATGGCTCAAAAGGCAGAATCTGGTACTTTCATCATGATTCACAGCTGAACCTTCTGTGTAATTATGTTCTGAAGCAAATGTCATCCTTTGTCTCCCCTTGACTTCCTTGTGGATAACCATTGTTAAGGCTAATATAGGGTAGTTTATATGGAATGAAAGACTCTTAATCCAATTACTTTAAATTTATTAAAAATTATTATGTTATATTAAATTATTAACTTTCCAGTTTTCCCAATATTGTCAAAATATCTTCCAAGGTTTTCATTATAATAATGAATGCAGCATGGAATCTGAGGCTGGAAGGGATCTTAGAGGTCTTCTAATCCAACCTCCTGCTCAGGGCAAAAGCTTTATACTATCCCAGACAAATGATTGCCCAGCCGATCTTTGAAAAACTCCAGTGATGAAGCACCTACAATTCCAGGAGGCAAGCTATTCCATTGATTAATTTCTCTCACTGTCAGAAAATGTCTCATTACTTCTAGGTTGGATCTCTCTTTCACAAGCTTGTACCCATTATTTCTTGTCCTGCCCTCTGGTGTTTTAGAGAATAAGCCAATCCTCTAATCTCTGGGACAGCCCTTCAAGTACTAAAAGACAACTATCATATCCCTCCCAATCAAGGGTGGGATTCTGCCAGTTTTCAACTATTCTCTAGAACTGGTTGTTATCATTCTAAGCAGTTCGTTGAACCGGTTGTTAGAAGAAATTACTGGCCTAATCCTGTAAGGAAAGCAGGAAGGAAACATTCTGGTGTTGCTTACAGAAACTGCCTTTCCGTTAACCCTTATTACATTCTTGGCAGGACTAGACTTCCTGTCTCAGGAACTTCTCTGGAGTTTTTCCCACTCCTTTGCTGGTACTTTGCTTGTGTGGAGGGACCATTCAAAGTTACAATGGCACTGAAAAAAGTGACTTATCACCCTTTTTCACACTTACGACTGTTGCAACATCTCCACAGTCATGAGAGGCCAGCGAGGAGATGCGTGCCTCGATGTGAGTGATATTGAGTTGGCCACACCCAGCCAATAACATGACCACCAAGCCATGTCCACCCAGTCACATGACCACCAAGCCACACCCACCACCCTAAGCCATACCCACAGAACCAGTTGTTAAAAAATTTGAATCCCACCCCTGCTCCCAATCCTTCTCTTTGATAGGTTAGACATACTTAGCTCCCTCAACCATATTCAAGATACGATTTAGCCTCCAGACCCTTCGTTATCTTTGATGCTCTTCACTGCAGGCTTTCTAGGGTCTCAGCCTCTTTTCTGTATCAAGATGACCAGAACAATATGCAATACTCCAAGTGTAGCCCCAGTAGTCTGGTACAAAGTAATATTGTCACTTGTCTCCTGATACTACCCCTCTGTTGATGTAGCCCAGGAATGCATCAGAATGAAACTCCTTTGGAATAGAAGGGTTCAGGGTGGCTTTTGTGGGTTCACAGGGCTTTTGTGATCATGGAACAATAGAGGTTGCGTTTTTCTGATCTGGGTCAACATTTTCTAGAAGGATGCTGCCAGTTCAGCATTCAAAGCCCAGTGGGAAATATTCTTGCGTGCAGAGCAGATCTTTTTCCACTGACTTGTGAGGCTATTTCTTCTGCCTTTCATGTGAGATTCTGGAATAGAAAAGTACTTTCTCACAACCAAAGTCAGAATTATTCTCACACTTCCAAAGAACTCTCAGTATTTAATGAATGAGGAGAGCCAGGAGGAGTACAGAGACAAATCAATGAAGACAGATAGAAGAGATAAAAAATATGGTCAACTAAGAAGTGAGCTTACAGAAAGACATTTAAAATGTATTAAGGGTATTTTTTTTTTAAAAAAAAAGACAATGCAACAAAGCACAACAATGCACATACAATTAAAGCATGAAAGAAGAAAATCTAAGTGAGGAAAATAGGTCAGGAACAGAGATAATAATAGGATACAACTGAGTTACAGGAGGCAAAACTTTGCAATAATGATATGATGTGAGTCTAAATAATGGTTTGGTAGAATCAGTAGATAAGAAAAGATGGATTTTAGGGAGACTATACAGAAACTACCAGTCTTTACCGCCATCACTAATGTGAGCAGAGAAAAAGAGAGGGGAAGATCAACGATAATATCCAGGCTCTTAAAATGCTAGGAATACTGAAGAGTGAGGTTGTCAATTGAGATAGAAAGTAATGTCTTAGGGGCGGAAAGGTTTTTAGAAGAACAATACATCCTGCTCTCTGCATATTGAGCTCATGATAATGATCTGAGCAGAAATAGTAAGATTAGGAAGAAGGAGATACCATCTGGGACAGCATATATAGAAAGTAGAAATTCAATTGCAAAGTCTAGGAATGCAAAGAGGTGGGGAGTGGAGGCAGAGAACGGAGAGAGATGCCAAGAGAAAGAGAACACCAAAGGAATTGCTGCTATGTGAAGCAGACAATCAGCAGAAGACCAAGGAAAGATCTGAAACCACAACTGAGCTGCCAACCTTTGCAAACTCATTGCCCTCCAGATAATTAAACTTAGCCTTAGGCTTTCTGTAGGGAGGGATAAAAAGAAATGAAGGCATCAACCACAACTGGGTGATTGAAGTCTTAACCCTTGGGAGGAGCAGGGCTTAAATCACACCATCACAGCCTCCATCTTAGCTTCTTTGAAGCTCCATATCTGTGCATCTCTACTTAGCATGTCATACAACTGCATCTCCATACAGTCAGCCAGAGAAGTGAGGGAGTTTTGCTAATGTAATGGGTTAAAAAAATAAGAAGGCAGTTATCAGTTGTTACCATTAGTGGCATTATTACAATTAATCTATCTATCTATCTATCTATCTATCTATCTATCTATCTATCTATCTATCTATCTATCTATCTATCTATCTATCAGATTTTTATCTCACCTTTGTTTCTCATTCAAGGCAGTGAACATACCAGATACTTCTTCTTCCTCCTCACAACAACAGCCATGTGAGGTAGGTCAGGCTGGCAAAGTGACTGGCCAAAAGTCAATCAGCTGGCTTTCATGAATAAAGTGGGATTAGAAATCAGTCTCCTGGTGATTGGGTTAATGTTACCAAACCAGCTTTCATGCCTGATGTGGGACTAGAACTCACAGTCTCCTGTTTTCTAGGCCAGCTCCTTAAGCACTACACTGAACTGAGTTAAACTGATTTTGTTCCAATGGTTTGTGCTGAAATCACAGCCTTGAACTAAAAATGTGGCAGAAGCACATAATGACTTTTGGCTCTTTCTTGCCAGATAGGATAGGAATATGGAATAAGAATGTCCATCTCTGAAGAGGTGAGGAAGAGAAGTGTAACCTGGAAGCCCAATAGTTTCAACAGCTCATGATGTAAACAATACTTTTTGACTCATAATGTAACAATACTTTGGGGGAGTTTTATAGAGGATGGTCCAGAGAAATGGCAGCACAGCTGATCTTGGATGAGCTCCAACAGCTTAAGTCTGTCAAATCTGGTTAGGACTTGTCACAACTCACTTTGGTAGATATATTTGGATAAGTTAATATTAGCAGAATCTCAAGGAAATAGCAAAGGTATTTGCTCACAAAGCACAGGTAGCAGGGAAAATAGACGATTAAAGGAGAGTGCTTTCAGTGCTTGATTTATTTCTGTGCTGTTTTAATTGACTGAAATAAAAAGATCAAAATGACATTTTTATCCACTTATTGTGTCTTTCGCAAGGACCTGGGAGAAGGAGATGTTGATGTGTGGTGGTGTTGAAGATATTGTGACAGGATGTAAGCTGTTCCAAGTAAAACTGCCTTTTGTAATTAACTGATAGAGCTTGAGTGGCGCAGTGGTTAGAATGAAGCACTGCAGGATACTTCTGCTGACTGTCAATTGCCAGCAGTTTTTGCAGTTCAAATCTCACCAGGCTCAAGGTTGACTCAGCCTTCCATCTTTCTGAGGTGGGTAAAATAAGGAGCCAGATTGTTGGGGGCGAAAAGCTGGCTCTGTAAACCACTTAGAGAGGGCGGTAAAGCACTGTGAAGTGGTATATAAGTCTAAGTGCTATTGCTAGTGCTATTTGGTCAATACTGATGGTGTTCCAGTGATGCTCCAGTTGCTTGGGGATCGCGTCCCAGGCACCTATCATTTTTTGGCACTACTTTTGCTTTCTTTTGCCACAGTCATTCTATTTCTATTTGCATGGCTTTGTATTTGATTTTTTTTCTTCAGTTTTTCATCTATTCTGCTGTCTCCAGCTTCTGCCACAACTACTATCCAGATTTTTTTTGTCTTTCTTATCAACAATTGTTAAGATGATGATGATGATGATGATGATGATGATGATGATGATTTTCAAAATTATAAAAACGAGAAACCTAATTCATGTGAAATTATGATCTTTCATTACTTCCCACACCACCCCTGGACATGTACACTTATTTATTTGGGGATATATATTTTTTTCTTTACATTGCACTATCCTGATCAACAGGCACATAGAAGGTCTGGCTTAGCATAGCTTTTTTTCTAGCTATGTAAGAAATCCAACCCCTCATTGACTGAGAGTAACATATTTTACTGCAGCTGCAAAGGGTCATCCAAGGCCACTCAGCCCTCATTTGAATTAATTCAAGCAATGGATGTCAGCTGGAATCAGCTTGGGACCCTTCCTGTTATGAATGCATGAGTGTGACATGCTTTAATATTGCTCTTGAAGTGCAGAAGGCATCGGAGTCTGCCAACATTCTGGAATCTTAAAGTTGTGGTCAGAAAAAGTTGGGTGGCTAATATCTACTTCTCCCTACATTTATAATGAGGCTGAAAAAGCAGCCTTTTGGGATTGAGGCAGCAATTGTCAACTTTTAGAGCCAATGTCAAAATTTCTCTTAAAAAACACCTTTTAAAAAAAAGACTTAAAAAAAAATAGTACTAGGACTACAAAACATGGTCTGCAAGCATATGCAAGGCCAGTAGATGGCAGCAATGGAAAACCACAATCTTCAACTCTTTGCTATCCTCTAGTGGTTGGCTGATGTTTCACACCCAGACAGTGTAACCCCCTTTTAGCATCAAATGGAAACAATCTGGCTTTAATAGGGACGATAATCAAAAGCAAACATGGGAAGACTTTTCAACCATGAGAACAGCTGAAGTTCCAGATGGGACAACTGTATTGGAGATTAAATTTGGGAATGGAAGAAAACAAGCATGAAATACATCCATACATTCTTCTGGTGATCAGATATTCAACTGCCATTCAAAATCTTTCAATGATCAAATATATATTAACATTTTAAGTCAATAAGAAGCTAACCTCCTAGTAGTTTTTCCATGCTGTTTATCAGGTGTATTAGGAGATGAGAGACATAGAAAGAGTAGTCTTTCTCAATCTGATGGACACATCTTCTAAGATCAACATCTTAATAGCCAAGTCTCTCTTCACCTTCATCCTAAGAACAAGCAAAGAGCTCTCACTCTTATTCCTTATTTTCCCACAACCATCACTTGTTCTCTGCAGCTTCAGTGTTATCCCACTTCCATATCACTAAGTAATCTTGATTAAAATTACTTTGACACAGTCAAGTGGTCATCTTCTTTCTTTAAAAATCAGAAATCAATTACAAGGTTAAGGGGAAGTAATTAAAATTGGGCTACAATTTAGGGGTAATTAACATTCTTTTTAGGTTTTTTTTTCTTATTGATCACTTTCTCCAACACCTCCAGTCAATTAAATTTTTATATTATCAGCATTTTGGTTGAATCAAACTTGCCAAGCTAACTTTCAAAGTTGGAATTTGCTGTTGAGAACCAGGAAGAAGGGGTGGGCTCAGATAACATCCTACAACATATGTATTTCAGTGTAGTGGGTGGTGGTGGTTGAGATCATGACTGTACAATCAAACACTTGTCCCTTTTAAAATTGTGTATTTAAGTGTATACATTTAAAAGGTGCAGGGCATTGATCATACGATTGCAGCTTCCATCTCAACTGTTGTCAGGCCAAAGGAACCAAAGTGTCAGTGTTCCAGGGAAAATCCATTCCTGTCAGTAACCCCAAGACACACATCATCTCAAAGTACTTTTATTAGAATAGCACCTGGCACATTCTGTGGAAATCCGGAACTAAAATCTTCCTGGCTTCCCCACAAAGTCCCAACCTACAAACCATCCCCTTTTCCCTCATCACCACATCACATGAACCAATCCCAAAGTAAGTTCTAATTCTTTCTGCACCACACTCTATAACCTTGAACTATCAAAATAATATATTTTGTCTACTAAGAGCTACTCAATTAACATCACCCTCCCCTCCAACTATGTGGCAGCAATGAATTCTATAGCTGACAGGCATCCCCCCTTGAAAAGTTCATCTCCTATAAGAAAATAAGAAACAAAACACAACCAGGGGTTAATGCATTGTCCTTAACCCCCTCTCCCCCCTCCAAGAGAACCCTTCGGTTTATGGGGGAATTCCTCATGGAATTGGTTAACGAATTTATCTGTATGTACATCCCAACTTTTTACCCAAGTAGCATCTGATACAGGGTAACCCTTCCATAATACCAAATATTGTAACCGTTCTCGGTGTAACCTAGAATCGAGGATTTTCTTGATTTCATAATGTGTCTCACCCTGTACGATTAAAGGTTTAGGGGGAGAGATTGTTATCGTTCTTATCAATGATGTAACAGCTGGTTTTAATAAACTACTATGAAACACCGGATGAATTTTTCCCAATAGCCAGGGAAGACTTAATTGGATTGACTGGATTGATTGTTTTTGAAATTGGGAATGGACCTAAGAATTTAGGCCCCAACTTCTTACTAGGAAATTTCAATCTAAGATATTTGGTTGACAAATATACTTTGTCTCCTACTTTAAATGGTGGTTGGAAGGATCTATGTGTGTCCGCCTGTTTTTTGTAATCCTTTGCAGCTTCAGTCAAACTTTTTTCATATCCTCCCAACCTTTTTTAATGAGTTCATCCATTCTGTTACAGACATGGATGTAGGGGGTTCTCTAGGTAATTCTGGCATAGGGACATATTCCATGCCAGTGTTGATTTGGAATGGAGTCAACCCTGTGCTGCTATGTACTGCATTATTATAAGCAACCTCTGCAAATAGTAATAACTCCGCCCAGTTTTCCTGTTGATAATTTACATAGCATCTAATGTATTGTTCCACCATGGTGTTAGCCCTTTCTGCTGCTCCGTTGCAGGCCGGATGGAATGCTGAGGATAATCCTTAGGATGACCCAATAGACTTTAAAAACTCCCTCCAGAACTTAGCGGTAAATTGTACCCCCTGATATTATTCTATGAGATACTCCCTGTAGCCTATAAATATGCTTCACGAACAGTTTTGCAAGCTTTTTTTGCAGATGGAAGTCCTTTACAGGCTGCTTAGAGAATAAGTCAGTAACAGTCCAAATGATTGTATTCCCTCCACTCTCAGGTAATTCAACTATAAAGTCCTTTGCAATTTCTTCCCACTATTGTGTTGGTTCAGCTACTTGTTGGAGGAGACCAGGTGGTTTCCCCAGTTTTGTGTTTCATTGTGGCACAAATTGAGCAGCTTTTCATATAGTCCTCGATGTCAGGTTTCATTTTTGGCCACCAGAACTGTCTTCTGACTAAATGTAGGGTTTTTAAGAGCCCAAAGTGTCCCCCGAGTCGCAAGTTGTGGCTATGCTTTAGTACCATTAGTCTTAGATTTGCAGGTACATAAAGTTTAGTCCTCTTCCAAGCCAATCCCTCATTCATTATCAATTCGTTTTGATTCTCCAGGAGCTAGGGATCGGTCAATAAGGCTGCTTTCAACTCAGTTATCAGTTTGTCTTCCAGGCATCTGGGGTTGTGATTGGCTTGGCCTCAAGTGGTTACTTGGCCTGCCGATTGAGCTTCTGATATCATAGTCTGCACTACTTCCTCTTGGTGACTGTCAAATTGGGGTTTCCTTGACAGGGCGTCTGCCAATATGTTTTTCCCTCTGGGGATATATTTCATGTTGAAGTTGAACCACTTGAAATATTGAGCCCAGTGGACTTGTTTTGGTGATAGCTTCTGAAGTGCCTTCAGAGCTTCGAGGTTCTTGTGATCAGTCCAGACCTCAAATGGCTCCTTCACCCCTTCTAGGAAATGCCTCCAAGTCAACAAAGCCCATCATACTGCAAATGCTTCCTTCTCCCAGACCGCCCATCTTCGCTCTGTGTCTGTCAGCTTTTTGGACACATAAGCACAAGGCATCAGTCGGTTCTGAGAATCCTTTTGGAGAAGAATGGCCATGACCACGACATCACTAGCATCAGCTTGGAGTATAAAAGGTCTGGTCGGGTCTGGGTGCTGGAGAATGGCTTCAGCTGCAAAGAGGTGTTTTAAGGTTTCAAAAGCTTTCTGACAGTCCATGGTCCAAGCAAGGGATTGACTGGGCTTCAGTTTGGTGGGGGAAGGGCCCATTTTTAATAACATTGTCAAAGGGAGGGCAACCTCAGCAAAAGAAGAATGAATTGTCTATAGAAATTGGCAAAACCCAAAAGCCCTGAAGTTGCTTTTGCGTTTGGGGGTTGCCAGTCCAGCATGGCTTTCACTTTACCAGGGTCCATCTCAATTCCCTGGTTGGATATTCGGTAGCCTAGGTAATCCAGCGACTCCTTGTGGAATTCGCATTTTGACAGTTTTACATATAACTTGGCAGCTAAAAGTTTTTTCAGCACTTGTCTGACTAATTTGATGTGTTCCTTGATAGTTTCACTGAATATAAGGATGTCATTCAGGTAGACAAGGACTCCCTGGTACAGGTGCAGATGTAATACTTCATTGATAAGTTGCATAAATACTGCACGGGGCTCTTGGAGTCCAAAAGGCATGACTCAGAAGTGGAAACTACCCAAAGGGCAGTTGAAGGCCTGTCAGCTATGGAATTCATCGCTGCCACATAGTTGGAGATGGGAGTGATGTTAATTGAGTAGCTCTTAATAGACAAAATATATTATTTTGATAGTTCAAGGTTACAGAGTGTGGCGCAGAAAGAATTAGAACTTTCTTTGGAAGTGGTTCATGTGATGTGGTGATGAGGGAAAAAGGGGATGGTATGTAGGTTGGGACTTTGTGGGGAAGCCGGGAAGATTTTAGTTCCGGATTAATGTCAGCGTTCCAGGGAAAATCCATTCTTGTCAGTAACTCTAGGACACACGTCATCTCAACGTACTTTTATTAGAATAGCACATTCTGTGGAAATCTGGAATAAAATCTTCCCAGCTTCCCCACAAAGTCCCAACCTACAAACCATCCCCTTTTCCCTCATCACTCACATGAACCACTTCCAAAGTAAGTTCTACTTCTTTCTGCACCACACTCTGTAACCTTGAACTATCAAAATAATATATTTTGTCCACTAAGAGTTACTCAATTAACATCACCCCCCTCTCCAACTATGTGGCAGCGATGAATTCCATATCTGACACAAAGAACAACACAAGGGGTTACTCAAAGAAGTTACTTTATTGTGACTCGCCTACAGGCAGTCTTGCAGGTTAATATTAGGACAGGACAAATCTGCATAACTATTAGATATATCTTGTGAATTGCTAGAGAGGGTCCACCTTCTCTCTCTTCCTGCATACCCAAAATTCCAAGCTAAGTGGTCTCTGCTCCTCAGGAAAAAAAACTCTCCAGAAACTACAAACCCCAAACCACATCTGGATTTCCTCTTGTTTCCATGTTCTGCTGCCCTCTCCATCCTCCAAACCACTATGACTGTAAAAACACAGGTTCACACAACCTATTTGTTTGAATCTTTGATCATGATAAATAAACAACAGCTCACCTTTTCTCTGAATATCAGGTGGACTTTTTATCCCTGTGCACTGTATGTAAATGCAGCCTCTGTTTACAAAGGCAGACCCAGATGTCAGGTTGTGGTCTTCAGATCCTGCTTTTGAGACTATCAGAGACCATGAGTTGGAGACGCTGTGAGATAGGATGATGAAATGGGCAGAGGGGGTGAAAGGAAAGCCAATGGAAAATTTCCTACTTTAACATGTTGCAGATACTTTCATAAAACATTTCTTCTGGCTACCAAATGTCTCATTATACCTGCCAACACTTCCAACTCCCACCATGTCTGCTACTGCCTAGCTTGTTTTGTGATTTATTTTTCTGAAGAGGATTCCCTCCCTCCCTCACACACACACATACAAACACATACACAAAAGCACATCACTAGGCTGTGTAAACCATCCTTGTTATTTTTGAGTTGTGCCTAATGGAAGGCCATATTCAAAATGAAGAGGATGAAAAGGCTGGGTCCAGTGACAAGAAGTCAGTTTCCTGTTTCATTTTCCAGATGGGAAATGTGTTTGGCAAGCCCCAGACCACTGTTGATCCCAGAGGTACCAGAGGTGTCCTACTCCAGTGAAAGCTCTTTTTTTAAAAAAAAAATCTGCTATGGGTCTGAAGCCTTTACGGTGAGAAAACAGTATTGCAAAGCAGGATAAAGAAAATGAACCAATTCCAGTGTCAATCCAGCCCCTGGATGCCTATACATCTTCTTGCCCAGTCTCTTCTTAAAACCCACAACTTCCGAAGGGAAGCTATTCCACTGGTTAATTGTTGTCAGTGTCAGGAAATTTCTCCTTAGTTGCTTCTCTCCTTTATTAGTTTCCATCCACTGCTTCTTGTCCTGCCCTCAGGTGCTTTGGAAAATAGGTTGACACACACACCCCTCCTTTTTTTCTTTGTGGCAGGCCCTCAAATATTGGAACACTATTATCATGTTGCTCCTAGTCCTTCTTTTCACTTGATTAGACACATCCAATTCCTGCAATCAGTTTTCATTCGTTTTAACCTTCAGGCCTCTAAGTGTCCAGTGATTATGAGAGGACTGTCTGTAAAGATCCTCTCTATATCCTACTTTTGCTGCCACTTTCCTGTACCTCCAGGACATCCTTTCCCAGTTAAAGGTGCTGGGCTGCACCATCTAAGGCAGGGGTCTCCAACCTTGGCAACTTTAAGCCTGGCGGACTTCAAATCTCAAAATTCCCCAGCCAGCAAAGCTGGGAATTGAAGTCTGCCAGGCTTAAAGTTGCCAAGGTTGGAGACAGAGGTGGTATTCAGCAGGTTCTGACTGGTTCTGAACAACCGGTAGTGGAAATTTTGAGTGGTTCAGAGGACCAGCAAATTCCACCTCTGACTGGCCCCGCCCCCATCTATTCTCTGCCTCCCATTGAGTCCCAGCTGATTGGCTGGGTCTTCTTTGGTTGTCCTGCACAGGAGAACGGAGCTGGAAAGCAGGTTAGTGGGGTGGGGAGGGAATGGGGATTTTGCAGTAACTTTCCCCTGCTATGCCCACCAAGCTATGCCCACCAAGCCAAGCCACACCCACCAAGCCACACCCATAGAACCGGTAGTAAAAAAAAATTGAATCCCATAACTGGTTGGAGACTTCTGATCTAAGTTCTGTACTTTAGGACCCTTCGTAATAATATCAAGTAGGAAACAAGGGCATAAGTACATGCATTGAGCCAGAATTTGAATTAGTGTTGAATTAATCAGCAAAGTTTTCCCATGGACGTTTATGTGGAGCATTGATTATTTTGGGGTAAAGCTCTTCCTTTCTTCTTAAACCAGTTCCTTGATCTCAGGTTTCCCTACCAGTTGCTTGCTGAATCCTTCAGAGGGCTACGGTCTCTCCCTCCCTCTCCCATCCTGCACCCCCCAAACCAGGCAGAAAATCCATCCTTTTGCTCAAGCTCCTTCCGGTGCTGTGACTGTAATTAATCATTCACCAGCCTTGGAAATCTTGGGATTGTTTAGAGAGGGTAATTACATATTGCTCTCTTCTGGGGTGGCCCTCCTTACCCTGTTCTGCTGAAAAGGAAGGGAGACAGAAAAGGGAGAACAGCTTTCTCCAATGGAGTGGGGGGGAACCTTTGACAAGTTGATCAATGGTGCCTGCGGTGGAGTTTTCTGGGGAAAGTGAGCTCCACTTAAGAGGAGAGCAAAAATAATTAGAGCAGGAAAAATGGGCCCAGAGATGGGCAAGCTGGCTAATGGAATGCAGGCCAGGTCATTTGCATCAGGCCCAACCTCACCAGTCTGCTCCCAAAGATCTTTAGCCATGAGTTAGTAGTATCCATTGCCAACGGCTATTCGGAGCCAGGCTGAGTGGGAGAAAAGCCGAAACGCTTCGTTTTAATTGGAGTCAGAAAAGACTTTGGGGGCTTATCAAGTCTGGCTCTGTTTTGGAGGAAGCATTACTGAGCCCTGACACTCATTTCTGGCTGCAAATTCCATGACAATATCCCCTGCTGCCGTTTATGGTCCCATTCACTATGCAGTTGCCTGACCTGTGCTGATCTGAAAATATGAGGTGTGTGCATTGGGCTAGGTACAGAAAACGAGCAGAATAACCTTATAGTATGGTGGCATGTGCTCTGAAAGCAAAGTACCCAGCTCTCACACATGAATCCAATGGTTTTAGCTCAAACTGGAATTGGATGGCCTTCTAGGTGGGTCTGCCCACTCTCCACTGACTTTTTATGTGTAAACTTTTAGGTAAAGAACTCATTCCATGGTTGCATAAACACATCCAATTCAGATCACAGGTTGTTTCCATCTTTGTCTTTACTGTCGTGAGCAGTTTAGTTGGAGTAGTTTGGATCCGGCAAATTTATTGGACTTTCTCAGCAATATTTTCTCTGATGAAGAGCTGTCCGAAATTCTAAGGAGCTGTCCAAGGTTCAGCATACCTCTGGCTCCGACTATTTGAATCAAACATTGGCTTCACATGAGGTGATATATATTTGACATCCTCCTTCCCAGATTGCTAGGAAGTTCCACACCCCTTTTGTGCACATTGGAGGGAAAAGCCCACTTCAAAATCCCTCCAAATAGGGAGAAACTCTTCTGCCCATAAACAAGAAGTTGGAGGTGAGGGAGTTTCTTTTCTGCTGGAAAAACATTGAGTATTGATTTCCAATATGGTAAAGAAGGCAGCTAAACATTTTCTAGAATATGATCGAGAAAGAATATTGCTGCCTTTCCAGCTCCTGGAAAATGAGTTAAGGAGTTTAAAGTGCAACCAAAGTATTTCTGTGGCTTTCCCCCTTTTTCTTTACACAAGTCACTAAGTGATGTAGGAAATACATCTCTTTCCACTCTGACAACGCTCCACTGACTCCAACTTCACTCAAGAGTCCCACAAAAGGCAGACCTGTCATGGTGCCTCCCTATCTGCATCCACAGTCTGGCTGCCTGGCTTCCCTTTTGCCCCCATCCCTTCAGTCTTTCAAGCATGGTCCTTTTATGCTGTCAGCGATGTGACAGCTCCCATTTTCAGGTCTTCTTTTCTGACTACAAATATTTGTATTCTTTGCTTTTGGTACCTGGAAATGGAAAGTTTTGACTGGTTTGCCTCTGCTTGAATGACAATATATCCAAAGCAGCAGACACTCTCACTGAATACTAAAATCAAATGGGAGTTACTGGAGAAGCCAGCTCCTCCCAGCCACCTTTGGTATAGCTGCTGAACAAAGAGGTTGCTTGGAATAGAAATTAAAGGGATTCCACCCTTTGGATCTGGGTGGAAGAAAATTACTTAGGACAGCCTACCGACCCCCTCCCAGAAACTAGCCAGTGACACTCTGAGAGACTAAAACAAGGGGGCAGCTGTCAGGTCCACCACTTTCAGCTTCTTTGCTTTGCTGGCATCCTGCCATAAAACGCAGGGGAGGGGCAAAGAAATTTGGAGTAGAAAAGTTCGGGCATGGGAAGGAGAAGAAAAAAAGTGGGAGGGGAGATACATTGACAAGAACCAGAGGTGCCAAACTAAAATAAGCCAGTCTCCAAGGACACCTGGCCTGGGAAAAGAATGCGAAACTGCATGGAGAGGTGGCAAACATCCAAAGATTTCCCAAAACATCAAAAAAGGCACACTATTGGACACTGATGGACTGGTCAAGGGAAAAGCATAACCTCTGCATGGGAATACTCAGATCTAGCTTTAGTTTTGCTGCAACCACTCAATTAAATGCAAATGACAAATAATTATTTTCAGAATTAAGACATATACAAAATAACAGAATAACAGGGTTGGAAGGGACCTTGGAGTTCAACTACCTGGAAGTGTGGATCATAAACATTTTAAACAAGAGTGAGATAGTAGATCACATCTAATTTCCGTATCATTAATTTTACAACCCACCCAGAATACAGCTTTCCAGATTTGGGCATGCAAAGCACCATTTCAGATCCTAGTTAGCATTATGAAAAATGCACACAGATTGGAGTTAAAAAAGAGATGAAGTATACTTCCCAGAACAATACAAGGTACATTCAGATACAAAAACGGAGTATATTTTAAACAGATTTGAGCATTTCTCTTTTTCAGAATAAAATATCCATTACTGATGCAGTCACACTGATTTTACTAAGCAGTGAACTCTGCTTGCTTAGTTTAAAATTGCTTGTGAGAATATTACAATGAATCAACAGTGGGTTAGCATAGCTTTTCCCAAGTCATAATCGTAGTCTGAAAAAAGCACCTTCCTAAGTCCTGGCAGGAAAGAGGCATATGTGACAAATCAAGTTTTCAAGGACAATCTTGAAATGGTCAAGAAATATTAAATCTATGGAAGGGGAAGAATTTTTTAAAAGTTGCAAATCAGAACGAGAATTGTGTCACATTGTTCACCTTCCAGATCTATGGACTGCAACCTTCCTCTTTCCCAACCAGCTAGGCCACAAACCCATTACAATGAATCACAGGCAGGAATTCAAGGATGCATACGTAAAATAAGTGAGTGTACTTCAAGAACTAAATTAATGAAGCTATTATAAAAGAATCCCAGGGACTGCTATGTATCAAAGGCAAGCCCTATTTATTAAGGAAAGCAAGACTGGAGAAGGGTAGATGGGGGTTGAGAAATGATATTCAATTAATTGTCTCTCTATCCTCTCCCCAATTTCAGAGTGCTACTGAGAGACTAGAATTTCACATACTTTATTTCAATGCTTTCTGTGCCCTGCCCATTTTCTCAAAGCTGTTCTGAATGTTTGGTTCTCTTTCATTTCAGAAGCACTTTTTAGATCATAGTTGTGAACTGGGGGTGGGGACTTCTGCCTAATCTCCTGTCCATCTATATTTTTTAGCATTTGCCAATTGCATCCCATCATGCATTTCTTTATGCATCACCTCAGCCGTCCCTTTTGTTGATTAGGTCAAATGTGATTTGCTGCATGTGTAGTGGCATCCAGTCCTTGTCAAATATCAAAGTTGACATCCTTATTTCTTCAACTGGCTGCACGCTGAACATATCTGGCTTCTTCTCTAGGAGAAAATTTGGATCATTCTGTTTCATATAATTATCCCAACATTTTAGGTCTTGTAATTCTACTAATACCTTATGACCATGGCAACTTAAAGATGCATGGACTTCAACTCCCAGAATTCATGCTGGCTGGGGAATTTTGGGAGTTGAACCCTACACATCTTCAAGTTTGCCAAGGTTGAGAAACACTGCCTTAAGGCCATCTACATTTTAACTTCTCTCAGACCTTCTTACACTTAATAATGGGTTAAATCTTGCAGTGATTCTAAAATTATTAAAATGTTTGCTATTGTTTTATGTTAATCTGCTAATTTTATTTTGCATGTTCATACCATATTTTTATAACACATCATTAAGTGTTTTAACCTCATGCTTTATTTAATTGTTAATTGTAAACCATTTTGAGAATGCTTTTAATAAAAACAGAATAGAGATGTTTAAATTAAATATATACCTTCGGTCACATGAACAGGAACCAGGTCTTTCTACGTGTCCAGCTAAAGGTTGACATGAATAGCTGGGAAGCAGGTAGGAAAAGAAAACACTGTTGTATGGCTGAAACATTTTTAAAGATTGCATTGAAGTTGCCCCAATCCAATTATTTGATTTGAACCAGCAACTGATTTCTATTGTATTAAGCTACATCCTTCTGTTGCTGCTTTTGGATGACATTTTCAAGTTTTATTCAGAGACTGGAATAGGGATGCATATGATTCAATTTCAGCACATAACCCTCCCAAGGCTAGAAGTCAGAACAAACCTTTGAGAAAACTCTTCTTCAGATTCCTTTAACTTACTACATGAGGAAAAGGGGGAAAACAGAGAAAATGTTGATTTCAACCCCATCTACCATCTCTCCCCTCCCACCTGATTAATTGTGGTGAAATACAGTCATCAACAGAAGCAAGATGGCTCACGTCTGCTTTAGCTCATGACTGGGAAACTTATAACCTTGGTCTGTTGTTCTGCCCAACACGCACACATACTTGAAGTTTTAGTCTCTGCTCCCTTCTTCTCATTTCTTGCCCCCAAAATCAATGGTGATGTAATTTGCACTCTAAATGTTGGCAGCCAGATGCCTGGAAGCAGTATTTCTTTCTACTTTTAATATTTAAGGGTTAGTTATCTGAAAGGAAAAGCAGAATGAAGTTGACAAATGAAAAATATCCAGGAAGATATGAATTTAAGATTTATGGGTGAATTAGCATAAAATGAAACTTCTATCATCAGTCAAGGAACATGATAATCTTCTCAGGCTCATGTACCCTGTGTTGCTGGGCCTCAATGTTCAGGATGCTGGCTGGGAATTTTGGGAGTTGAACAATCATACATCTGTAGAGCATTTGATGAAGAAAAGATGGAATCAGAGCAGATGAGGATTAATAAGCTAATTTCATAATGAATGGAAGTCCCACTCCTTTTATGTGTCGCAATTCCATCTGAATGTGGTTGAGGATGGGAAATTCAGCTTTGCTGTCTATAATATAAGAATTTTGTGCCTGAGAGATGAAAACATTCCACCCACTTAAACATTCTGCCCACTTTAAAAAAACCAATATTTTAACCTCATCATTTTCTGTGTTTCTCAGAAATAAATTTCAATTACAGGCTTCTGCAATGCTTATGTATAACTGCATATAGGGTTGCTACACCAATGATCTAACGAGGTATTTTTAAATGACAAATTATTATTTTTCTGGTTGATGTGGCTTCGACTCCTAAACATGAAAGTATGCAAAATAATTTGGAAAATCATGAAGATCATGCAGATAACCTGTTTTACTCCTATCAAAAGCAGCAGTAAGCACCTCCTTTTCTCTGAGACTTTGCCAATTACAAGGTTCTCTCCAGTTAGAGGCAATCAGAGAGAATGATGGGTAATCACATACAAATTGCCATATTGGCTAAAGAATAGAGTACCTAAGCTGGCACTTTGTGAGACTGGCTGTATCAGCCTAAAAGCTTCTGAACAAAACTTGCTTTATTTTTTTCTACTGTTTTTATTCATTCACTCCCTTTCACCCTGGACAATTTTTTTTTCTTAAGACTCTTATAAAGTTGTGAGGGGATTAGGGAAGATCGTGTGTGTGTGTGTGTGTGTGTGTGAGAGAGAGAGAGAGAGAGATGAGTATCCAAGTTTGGACCTCTATTATGAACTGTTTCGTCAAGCACAGGAGACTGTTGGTGTTCTTCTAATGCCTCTTTGAGGTAGTAAGGAGCAAACTGCTAAAGTAAAAACAAAGATAAAGATAAAAGATGGCAAGTGTAATGAAATGAGGGGTCTCGTTCCATCCACATGCCTTGCATCAGTCATATAAGGAATGCAATTCTCACCAACCTCCACCGAACTTCAACCCAATTCTACTCATATCTGTATCTTTGTTCTTCCAAACTTCTGCACTACTCCATTCCTTTATCCTCCAGATGCTCATGGTCTCTGAGAATCAAACACATCTAGGAGATAGTGGGTATCCCATTCTAATAACAGGATGGAGAAGATATTTCCTGTTAAATGGGCGCAGATGAGGAAGGAGCAGGACTCAGGAATGCAAAGAACTCTTTATTTACAAACCAGATTCAAAAGCAGAGAAACGCGGCCAGTGCCGGCTTTTTATAGTTCGCGCTGTCCGACACATCAGCCACTGACAGGAACTCAATCTTCCTGCCAGCAACAGAACTAATAAGTGGAGTCTTACATCAGACTCCACTTTGCATATAACGTAGGCTCATGTAAATGTGGCCTCATGCATATTTAACACCCCTCCCTTCTTAGTTCAGGCCGACCAATCACTGCATACGTGGCAGACATAGTCCTTCAGGTAGGCAGGGCGTCTGTGGGTGCAACCGGGCCTGTGCAGTTCAGTTGTTCCTGAGGAGGCAGCCTGAATGGACAGGTCCAGTGCTGCTCCAGACTCCGCCCTTGGAAACGCCTCGAAAGTTTCCAAGAGCGTGGCAGTTTCTGTTGAGCTCGAGGCCTCAGAAGTACTACGCTGGACTCCTCCCCCCACAGCTAAGTCCTCCGCTGTTTCATTTGGGGTTTCCCTTGCTAATCTGTGTCTTTGTGGGGTTTCTACTTTCCGGGGTGTCATTGTTGCCGGAGATGTGTTGTGTTGTTCGGCTTCTAGTGAGGGTTGAACTATGCGGCCCCGCAGTTGGTCGATGTGCATGTTCCATATTCTTCCCCCTTCTACCTCCAGTCTGTATGATCTGGGTCCGGTACTTTCAATTATTTTTGCCGGGACCCAAGTTTCCCCTCCCGTGTAGTTGCGTGCATGCACTGTGTCTCCCGGTGTGAATGTTCTGCACTTGCCTGTAGAGTCTAGAGGGATGTCATTTGTATAATTTAGATGGATTCTGTCCAGGGTGGACCTTAACTTTCTGTTCATGAGCATTTCTGCTGGGCTTCTGTTTGTTGCTGTGGTTGGTGTTATGTGTTGGTTTAGCAACCATTTGTCAATTTTTTCTTGCCAATCGCCGGGGCCTAATTTTTTAAGAAGTTATTTGGTCATTCTGATCATCCTCTCCATTTGCCCATTCACTGCCGGATGAGCCAGTGCCAAAAGGGCATGTCGGATTCCCAGATGGGCAAGGAAACTTTCGAATTGCTGTGCTGTGAATTGCGGTCCATTGTCCGAAACCAGCACATTGGGTAGCCCGTTGGTGGTGACTGTATTCTGCAGGGCTCAGATCGTTGCCTTGGTTGTTGTGGATTTCATGATCAACACTTCCAACCAGGGGTGGGATTCAAATTTGTTAACAACTGGTTCTGTGGGCGTGGCTTAGGTGGTGGGCATGGCTTGATGGTCATGTTACTGGCTGGGCATGGCCAACTCAATATCACTCACATCGAGGCACCCATCTCCTCGCCTGGCCTCTTGTGACTGTGGGGATGCTGCAACAGTCGTAAGTGTGAAAAACGGTCATAAGTCACATTTTTAAATGGTCATTCCACACAAGCAAAATACCAGCAAAGGAGGGGAAAAAAACTCCAGAGGAGTTCCAGAGACAGGAAGTCTAGTCCTGCCAAGAATGTAATAAGGATTAACGGAGAGGCAGTTTCTGTAAGCAACACCAGAATGTTTCCTTCCTGCTTTCCTTACAGGATTAGGCCAGTAATTTCTTCTAACAATCAGTTCTCCAAACTGCTTAGAATGTTAACAACCGGTTCTAGCGAATAGGTGTGAACTGGTAGAATCCCACGCCTGCTTCCAACCATTTAGAGTAGGCGTCAACCATGATTAAGAACATTTGTCTCTGGCAAGGTCCTACAGAGTCTATGTATATGCGACCCCATGGTGCTGCAGGCTTTTCCCACTTGAGGGGGGGGTGCTGAGGGAAGGGCCGGTTGGGATTCCTGACATGGTGAGCATGTAGCAACCCGGCTCTCAGTGTCTTTGTCTATCGCCGGCCATCAGATGTAACTCCTCGCTAAAGCCTTCATTTTTACTATCCTGGGGTGCCCTTCATGTAGTAATCCCAGAATTCTTTCCCTTAATGGTTGCGGTACCACACCCTGTCTCCCCATAGCAAACATCCCCTTAATGCTGACAGCTCTAGCTGTCCATCTTTGTAAGGGTTGAATTCCTCCCCTTCCATCTTGTCTTGCCAACCTCGCCATACCCAGTTCAAAACTCGTGCCAGAGTTTTGTCCTTTGTGGTGAGTCTCGCGATGTCCGCTGCCGTCAATAAGCTTGGTTCGAAACGTTCTACAAGGAATACAGCAGTCGCGGGGGCAGGGTCTTCCACTAGGTCTGGCAGGGGCACCTGCTGAATGCATTGGCGTGTAGGATGTCCTTTCCTGGTCTGTGTAGGAGGCTATAGTTATACGCTGCCAGGAAAACTGTCCATCTTAGCATTCTTGACGATAAGATGTTGGGTGTGGGTTTGTCTCCCAAGAGAAGCCGAGCAGTGATTTGTGGTCTGTGATCAATTCGAAGTGTCTGTCATATAGGTATTCGTGAAAACGTTTTACTCCAGCTACGGTGGTGAGGGCTTCTTTGTCTATTTGGCCGTAGTTTCTCTCAGCTTTCAACAACATTTTAGAATAGTATGCTGTGGGGGCTTTCTTCCCATTTGGTAGTCTATGGCTGAGCACTGCCCTGATGCCATATGGAGACGCGTTGCAGGTTAACTGTAGCAGCAGGGTCTCACTATATTGCATTAATATAGTGTCAGATGTTAACATGTTTTTTATTTTGGAAAGTGTGGCATCCTCAGGCGGTCCCCACGTCCAGGGTGTATTCTTATCCAACTGTCTATGAAGTGGCTCCGCTACGGTCACCTTCTGTGGCAAGAATATGTTATAGAAGTTTAATAAGCCCAAGAATGCTTGGAGTTCACTTTTATTCTGTGGGGTGGGGGCTTCCTTAATTGCTTTCAGCTTGCTGTTCGTGGGTCGGATAACTGACCCATTGATTTGGAAGCCCAAGAATTCTACACTAGGTACGGCAATGTGGCATTTGTCCCTTTTTAACTTGAGCCCCGCTTCTTGGAATCTTTCTAATACTGTTCGGACCCTTTTCACTAGTTGGGGTTTGTCTTCGGCCAAGATTATTATGTCGTCAAAGTAAGGAACTACTCCTGACAGATCTTGTAGCAGCTTTTCCATTATACTTTGGAAAAGGGTGGGGGCTATGCTAACCCCAAATTGCAACCGGTTGTACTTGAATGTGCCCTTGTGGGTTATGATCATTTGGGCTTCGGCAGTGGCTGTGTCCACAGGCAATTGTTGATATGCCTGTGCTAGGTCCAACTTAGCAAAAATCTTGCCCCAGCCCAACGAATGTAGTAGGTGTTGGACCGGATGTGCGCTCTGTTGTAGCATGAGATTCAGGGTACTCTTGTAGTCTCCACAGATTCTGACTGACCCATCAGGCTTTACAGGGGTCACTATAGGGGTCTCCCACTTCGCATGGTCTACAGGCTCAAGGATGCCTTGAGCTACCAGCTTGTTTAACTGCTCTTCAACCTTGGGTCACAGAGCAAAAGGGACTCTTCAGGAATTCAGTCTGACAGGGGCTAAGTTGGGGTCTAGGTTAAAACTTATTGAGGTCCCCTTATACTTGCCCAGTTCTCTGCTGAAAACATCCCGGAATTCTCTCTCCAAGACATCTAGATTGTCTCCAGCGCTTGCTCTGATAAACGCTGTCACATGGATGCCAGTGAGGCTGATTTGCAGTGACGCGAACCACTCTCTCCCTAGAAGGCTGGTCAGATCTCAGTCTACAATGGTCAGTGGTAGGGGTCCCTGAAAATCTCCATATTCCACGTGGCAAATTTTCTTTCTCAGGACCGGTATTTTGTAGCCGTGGTAGTCCTTTAATATTATTTGTTGTGGCTGGAGCTCGCTTGGCAGATGTTGTGGTTGAATGAACTCAAAGCATTCTGGAGGGCCATCCAGGATATCATTGATATATAAGACCCTGAGTCCACTTCCATCGACCATAGGGTTCCATCAGTCCTCACCTCGGTGAGAAACGTGTTGGATTCAATGGTGTTTGTGTGTCCCACGCAGGTGTGAGTGAAGCCTCCGATTGTATGGTGGGTTTCTTCTTCCTGGCTGCCATTTTGTTTTTTTTGAATTTCGCACCAAATGTCTTCCAACCCTTGTATTGTCTGGTTGGGGAGTATGTTCTGTGGCTCAGTTTGTCTCCTGGTTGCCTGGCTCTGCAGGCTTCTGCGATGTGACCCTTCCGCTTGCATTGCCTGCAGATCATCTCCTTAAAATGGCAGGCAGACCGAGGATGATTCCCTCTGCAGCTTCCACAAGGCTTGATTCCTTTTGCAGTTTCAGGTTTGTGGGTTTTCACCCAGTGGACATCTTCCTTCTCACGGTCACTGCTTTTGGAGCCAAATGTGTTCCCCTCGCAGCCTGGGTGGCATGGACCTTGCTGCTGCTCTTGACTCGAGCTGCAGAAGAGTCGGGGGCTTCTGCGGCTTTTGTTTCTTCCAGACCCTCCTTGAATGAGATGTCCTCTCTTGTGAACAGTCTCTTCTGCAGGGTTAGATCCTTAATGCCGAGGACTAGCTGATCCCGGGTCTTTTCTTCAGCATTTGAGAATTTGCAGTTCTTTGAAAGTTTCTTCAGTGCAGCCACAAAATTGCTTATGCTCTCTCGCTCTTTTTGGCTCCAGAGATAGAAGTTGTTCCAGTTTACCAGGTACAATGGGGTAGGGTTGAAATGTCCTTTCAATGCTCATTGCAGTTCGTCCCAGGAGACATTCTCTAGGTTATCTGCAATGAGGGCTTCAAATTCATATAGTTCCGAATCACAATAGGTCAAGAACTAAGCCTTCTTCTTCGTGTCGGGTTCTGCTTGCATTCCATTCACTACCAGATTCAGGTTAAATCTTCCCATGTACGAGGACCACTTCTCATTGGATGGCTCAAATGGAATTGATTGGGGTCGATGGGCCATGTGGTTTCGCTGTCGGTCTGAATGGTCAAGTTCACAGATTGGCTGAAAAATGGCTGCAATGCCCCACGAGGTCCTTTGTCTTCCTCAGTATCCCACCCTCATTGTCAGTGATAAATGGGTGTGGATGAGGAAGGAGCAGGACTCAGGAATGCGAGAAACTTTATTTACAAACCGGATTCAAAAGCAGAGAAACGCCGGCCCTGTCCGACACTTCAGTCATGGACGGGAACTCAATATTCCCACCAGCGGCTGAACCAATAAGTGGAGTCTTACATCAGACTCCACTTTGCATATAACGTAGGCTCATGTAAATGTGGCGTCATGCATATTTAACATTTCCCAAAGTGTGAGGCATTTCCTTCACTGTTTTTGTCATCTTTATGAAGACTCATCAAATTGCCAGGTGGGAAGAAGATTAAGGAGGAGACCATTTACACAGTACACCCAGGCAGTGCTGGATCATCATTACTAATGGCAACAAAGGTTGGGTTCCTTCAAAACCACCTACCCATAAATCCTTGTCTGTTAGTAGTTGAACCCAGCCATTCTTCATGTCTATGGAGATGCTCAGTCATTCAGATCATGGTTGTCCCAAAGGTGCTTTTTTTAAAAAGGCAACTGGACTTAGGTATTTTGCTTCTCATCCAAGAAGCTTCTTCAGTTCAGAACTGAAGAAGCCTCTTGGATGAGAAGCAAAATGTCTTTAAGGAATAACAAAATCCAGCTATCTTTTGAAAAAAGTGCTTTTGGAACAGCCATTCTTCGAAACAGGGCTCTGTGTCCACATACTTAGTACCCAAGACCATTCTATTTTGCATGGGTCCCCTATGGTAATAAGGGGTGATGCTGAGGGTCCTTCTGTAGATATGATAGACAATGGACTCACTGAGACATAGATTCTCAAGAGAAATGGCTTTTCCTGATAAACCCTGGAGACAGAAATTTTGGTGAAAAAACTCAAGGCAGGTGATACTATATCAGGAATGATGGCAGGGCAGTCTATTGCTCTGTTGTTTTTTTCAAAAGATATTCTTTTAGCTGAACCTGCTTTGAACTGACTTGGAAGAATGGAAGAACGGTCATGCCATCCCCAGCAAAATAATTTCCTGGATTTACTATTCGGTTACCACACTGAACCTATATTAAACAGGCTTGTACGCTTGCATGCTTGCCCCCAGTTGAACCAAATTTCTAAGAGGCGTTTAGAGGGTTATTAATATGCAGAAAGTAGAATCAATAGGTTATTCTTCTCTCTTCCCGAGGCTCTGAAAACACGAAGGCTGAGTTGAGAAGAGTATGTGAAGAAAAAGGTAATTGAAGATAGAGCGGTAATTCTATCCAAACAATTGTGTGCTCCTTTTTGGCTATATACTTACAAGAATATAAACAAGATACCTTTTAAACGCATCTCCCCATAAGCCATCTATCACCCAATTCCAGGTTTTCATTACAACTATTACAACCGGTTGCATACATTATAAATTACAGTGTTCGTGATAAATTATGTACTCTTAAAAATGCAACTCATGATCTCCCATTGCTACTAAAAACAATAATAGATTTGTTGGAAATAGGGGGAAGGGAGGGGAGAGGGAAAGAGAGAGAAACTGAGAAAAATGCATATGTATGAGACGGGTGCTACTTTTTTTTCTCTCCTTCTTTTTTTAAAGCAATTGTATGCCAGAAATCTTGGGGGAATTTATAAATGACTTCCTGTTAAAATGTTCTCGCGGCTTGTCATGTTCAAAATGCCAAGCCATTAGAATTGGATGCATTGGGATGTGAGGGTAGAATGGAATTCTGACACTCCACCCAACCTGTGGTCTTCACAAAAGCATTGCTGCCTGATGCTTGAAGGACAAACACAGTGCTTTGGGGAGTAACCAGTGGGATAGAGTGTGCCCTATTCATCAGTGGAGATTTTCAAGAGGAGATTGGACAATCATTTGTACAGAATGGTGTACGGTCTCTTGCTCAAGCAGAGGGTTGGACTAGAAGACCTCCAAAGTACCTTCCAACTCTGTTGTTCTGTGTTCTATGTTTTGTGGGCTTGAGGCAGATGAAGAACATTCATTTGAGCAAATCCCTTCAGTTTCTCATTTTCTGTAGCTGTTGAAATCTAACAAAGGTGGTTTACCTCCAGAGGTTGTGGGTTCTCACTCATTGGAGACTTTCAAGAAGAGACTGGGTTGAATGGTCCAAATGGTATAACATCTCCGGCATGACCAAGAGGTTGGATTAGAAGACCCCTAAGGTCCCTTCCATCCTTATTCTTATTCTGTATTCTAAGTTCTATGGAGGACAGTTGGGAATGATTGGCTTACAACATCGTCAATATCATCATTTTCTGATCACAGATGCATCTAATAGCACTGTTTCTCAATCTTGAGAGCTTGAAGATATGTGGACTTCAAGTTCCACAATTCCTCAGCCAGCAAGCTGATTGGGGAATTCAGGGACTTGAAGTCCACACATCTTCAAACCCTCAAGGTTGGGAAATACTGCTATAGATGCACATGTTTTCAGAAAATGATTGGAAATAGAGTTGCTATCAAAAGACTTTATGGTATACCAAAAAGAGCAAGGTGGAATAAAGGAGGAACAAGATTCTAACTAATCTCAGAGATTTAGCAATAGAAGCTCCTGACCCAATTGTGATCATAAGTCAAGGATTACTGTATGGGTAGTGTCCATAGTGCACTCACATATGAGTTTCTTGTCTAAAGAAAGGCTTATCAACAAGACATGATTTTGCTTAGTAACCCCACCCACATCCAGTATGGAGCCTGGGAGCATTTTCTCCTTGGCCACTTCATATCCCCTTACTTCTCTGCACCAGCCTTACCCTCGGAGTTTTATTCCTCTGCCACATTTTTGCTCTTATAGCTTCCAGACCACTAGCCCACCTGCCTACCTAACATCACAAAATCCAGAAGCACCAAGAAATATGTGGATCAAAGCCGGCTTTTGATATAGGCTTTTTGAAGCAGTTTCAGACACACAAAAAGAAGAGCCCAAGAAGACTTCAACAACATTTCCCGATCAGTTTGTTTTTTGTTTCAATGCATTTCCTTCCTCGCCACGATGTTCTAGCTCAGATTTGGAGGTTCTGTAGCCGTTTTAATGTGAGGGGTTCCATCTCCTGATTTTAGTCCATTTTCTAATTAATCTGGCTGCTGGTCAGCATCCTTCTCAATCTTCTCACTGCCACCAAAACAGACCCTCCAGGCTACAGAACTTGTACAAGATCTCCTGGGTCAGATTCAATTCCTGGTAACGGATACATCTTTCTGGTTTTCCTGGGAACAGCACGGAAGTGATTTGTCATTCTCTTCTTTTTATTAAATTTTATTTTAATGTCATAATCTAGCTGACAGTCCTGAGACTTCCTGGTTGGCTCCCATCTATATATTTACCATCTCTGACTCTACAGTCCCAGCAAAGCTGAGCAGATACTGCCACCTAATGAATCCTGGACTCCTCCCTACTAGCTGTGCTCAGACAGAATTCCTCAAGGCAAATCAAATTCAACTCTCTCATTCATCCAAATGCAATGCTTGGTTAGTTTTAAATTTGTTTAGGGTTTTTCAGAACCTTAGCATGTGGTGTGAATTCCTCCCGCTTGGTACAGTTATGATCGATGAGAGCATTGCGCCAATTCAGAAAATTCCATAAGCAGGCAAAATGCATTTCAAAAAGGCAGCCACAATGCCCACATGTGTGTGTTGCATAAAATAACTCTTTTCCAAGCCATTTGAAATCCATTCTAATCTAAGAAGGTAACCATCCTCTCTGTCCCCCTAGCCTACCATCCTGACCCTCAGCTGGGACTTGCCTCTGGTCATCACAGAAGGACAGTGTTCACCACACAGTTCTTCCATTCTGAGGCATCAATTCATCACTAAGCCATTGATGAGAATCTGACAGATGCTTTGTTGATGGAAGATGAGGTTGTTTTGCCTGTTGATGCTTTGTTCGTGCATTTGCTGGTGATTAGAGCATGAATTATTGCGGCAATTAACTGAAAGATCTGGCAAGATTTGGTTGCAAATGCAGCAGGGCGGCTGTGGAGCACTAAAAAAAATGCCTTTCACTTAAACATGAATCCTCACTCATCTCAACAGGCTTTTTCTTATGCTTCCTCTTTTTTCTCAAGTCCCTTTAGATGTCCATTCTTGCAATACTCTACTTCTCCCCTCCCCCATCAGGGAAACATGATCACTCTATTTGTTCTGCTTAAAATTGCTATCACTGTGAAGGATAGAGAGTGTAACTGGCACTTTGATCACAGCCAGTTCTTTTTCTATCTCCTCACTGCCTTTGTTGATGCTCTTTCATTGATCCCAAGGTCTTGGACTCATCAAACAGGTTGAAGAATGACATTTCTAACAGGGAGCTGGGAGCATCGAAGAATATGTAGCTAACAGTTAAAGAGTTTCTGGGTAAATTCTAAGCCAGGTCATGAGGAGAAGCAGACGACTTGCCTAAAATGTGTCAGGAACAGAAAAGATCATCCGTTTGGATAGAGACAATCTCTTTTGAAGGTTTAATCCATTTGCACTTAAATCAGTTCGTGTTGCATATGCAAAGCTTGAATGCTCAGGTGATTTTGTTTTCAACTAGTGCCAATGCTGAAAACATATTTTGCTTATTTATTTGTTGACCAAGTAGTTTTCTTTTCTCTTAAGGGTTACATTATCTATACCAGTGGTCGCCAACTGGTGGGCTGCAGCCCACTGGTGGTCTGTGAGAAAATTTTGGTGGTCCACAGAGAAATATCACCCCCAGAGCACACCCAAAGCAATTAACCCAGGCTGGGTGGGAACACAAGGCTGCGCTACCCACATGGCCGAACACAAGGTTTACGTCAAAACAAGAAGAGGTTGTGAGGGGAGGTGGGAAAGGGTAGGGGGGGACTTGCCTGGCCACTGTGCTGCTTTTTTCTGCTTCTTTCTTCTTCTAAGCAGGTTAGGAATGTGGTGGCCTTGGAGGGAGGGTGTGTGTGTGTGTGTGTGAGAGAGAGAGAGAGGGGAGAGAGAGAGGGGAGCTCTGTGTTAGATCGGATCTCTCTCTCCCTCTCCCAAACGAAGCTCAAAAGCAGGAATGTGGCTGCCTTGGAGGGAGTGGGATGTGAGAAGAAGAAGAAGAAGAAGAAGAAGAAGAAGAAGAAGAAGAAGAAGAAGAAGAAGAAGAAGAAGAAGAAGAAGAAGAAGAAGAAGAAGAAGAAGAAGAAGAAGAAGAAGAAGAAGAAGAAGAAGAAGAAGAAGAAGAAGAAGAAGAACTTTATTGTCATTGTACAAGTACAACGAAACTGTGGATGCACCCCAGCAACTGTTTGCAATACCATAAAACCAGAGCACTTAAAGATGAAGATAAGAAAAATAGCATACCCACGTCTCCATTTGCAATTAGAAAGTACAATATCTATGAATATACAGAAAATATATATCCAACACTGACTGTGACCCTTTGCCGAGTGTAATACACAAGAGATGGATTGTACTGTAATATGTTATTATACTTCTGAATGAGGTATTGCGATTTCACATCTTTTCACATCTTAATAAGGTTAGTGACTTTGTATTTATTTGCGGTTCGGATGGCCCAGGGAAAGAAACTATGTGTTAGTCTAGTGGTGTGGGATTTTATTGATCTAAAGCGTCCTCCAGACAGCAGCAAGTCAAAAAGATAATTGCCAGGGTGTGAGGGGTCTTCTATGATGGCCTTAATTCTGCTTTGGCAATGAGGGATCTCTCTCTCTCTCTCTCTCTCTCTCTCTCTCTCTCTCTCTCTCTCTCTCTCTCTCTCCATGTGTGTGTGTGAGAGAGAGAGAGGGGGGGGAACAGATGTCTCTCTCTCTCTCCCACCAATGTCAGCAAGCTATCGTCAGTCAAAATTCATATTAGTGGTCCCCAAGATTTAAAATTATGAGTTTGGTGGTCCCTGAGGTCCAAAAGGTTGGCGACCCCTGCTCTATACTGCACTAGTGAAGCCACATTTGGAATACTGTGTCCACTTCTGGTCACCACAATATTAAAAAAAAGGTGCTGAGCCCCTAGAGTGCAGGGAAAGATGATACAGGAACTGGAGGCCACATCATATGATGAATGGCTAAGGGAACTTGGTATGTTTAAGCAATAGTAATAGCTCTTATATACCGCTTCACAGTGCTTTACAGCCCTCTCTAAGCAGTTTACAGAGTCAGCCTCTTGCCCCCAACAATCTGGATCCTCCTTTTATCAACCTTGGAAGGATGGAAGGCTGAGTCAACCTCAAGCCAGTGAGGAGTGAACCCTGGGAGTCAGCAGAATTCCTCTGCAATACTGCATTCTAACCACTGCACCACCACAGCTTCTAACAAGCCCATCAAGGAGAAAGCTTGGGGGAGACATGATAACAGTTTTCCAATGCTTGAAGGGGTGTCTCAAGAATCTCAATTTGTTATCTATAGGACCTGAAGGTAGCATAAGAAGCAATGGGCAAAAGCTAGTCAAAGGGAGAACCAAGCTAGAAATCAGAAGGAATTTCCTGACAGTGAGAACGACGTGGAGAGCTTGCATCCTGGAGTTGTGGGTACTCTATTGCTGAAGGTATTCAAGGAAAGATTGGACAACCATTTGTCTGGGATAATACAAGAACTCCTGACTTGGACTGGGGTTTGGACTAGAAGACCTCCAAAGTCCTTCCACCCCTATGTTTCAATGATTCTATGAACTGTGGTCCCCCATGGCTCTGGCTGATCTTCTTCAAGGTAAATTTGAGATAGCAAAGTAGAAAAATAGTGATGGGCATTAGGTTCCCAGCCATGGAACTGCCTGGCCGAAGACACATACAAAAAATGCAGGAAAAAATCCTTTTCTTAATTATCTTGAATATGATATTATGCAACTTTTAAACCTTTTGTAAAAAGTGAAATTCAATGATCCCTTGAACTTGATTTATGTTTTCGCTATTTCACAGTATACTTTAACCAGTCAGAAATACAACATTAGAGGAATGTCTGCAGAAAGAACATTTATTCTTGGAAGTAATGTTTTGCAAAATCATTCGAGCATTGAAAACCCTTTACAAAAAAGATGTATTTAGGCAAAATTGTAAATGAAAGTGCATGATCACAAAAATACAAATTGTAGTTTGGACTTAGCAATAGCAATAGCACTTAGACTTAGTTAATACAAGTAGTCCATTTGTTTGGGTACCAATTGAAGTTACAAGAGCACTGAAAAATGTGACTTATGACTGGTCCTTGCATTTACAACTGTAGTAGATGCCCCACAATAGAGTGTTTAGTGACTGTTCAAAATGATAACAGCACTGAAAAAGTGACTTATGACTGTTTTTCACTCTTATGACTGTTGCAGTATCCCCAAGGTCATGTGATCAAAATTCAGACACTTGGCAACCAGAGATGGTATTCAGCAGGTTCTGACCAGTTCTGGAGAACCGTTTGTGGAAATTTTGAGTAGTTCAGAGAACCGGCAAATGCCACCTCTGACTGGCCCCGCCCTCATCTCTTCTCTGCCTCCCATCGAGTCCCAGCTGATCAGCTGGGTCTTCTTTTGTTCCCCTGCACAGGAGAACGGAGCTGAAAAGCAGGTTAGTGGGAGGGAATGGGGATTTTGCAGTATCCTTCCCCTGCCACGCCCATCAAGCCATGCCCACCAAGCCACGCCCACCAAACCACATCCAGATAACCGGTAGTAAAAAAAAATTGAATTCCACCACTGTTGGCAAATGACTTATATTTATGATGGTTGCAGTGTCCTGGGGTCAAGTGATCACTTTCTGTGACCTTCTGACAAGCAAAGTCAACGGAGAAGCCAGTTTCACTTAATAATTGTATTACTAACTTAACAACTGCAGTGACTCACTTAAGAATGCTGGCAAGAAGCATCCTAAAATAGAGAAAAACTCACTTAACAAATATCTCACTTAGCAATAGAAATTTTGGGATCAATTCTGGCCATAAGTCAAGGACTGCGTATATTTATGACAGTTCTGGTGTTTTGGGGTCATGTAATCACCATTTGCAACCTTCCCAGCCAGATTCTGACAAGCGAAGTCAATGGGGAAAGCCAGATTCATTTAACAGCTGCAATGAACTGCATCTTAACAACTATGGCAAAAAGATGGTAAAAAGAGGCACGATCCACTTAACAACCATCTTGCTTAGCAATGGAAATGTTGGTCTCCATTTTGGTCATGTTGACCAAATGAGATGTACACAAATGAGATGAACTGATGAACAGAAAAATAAAAGGCTGGAAATTGTCACTCATAAAAATGAGAAACAGGTGCAAATCAAAATAATAGATTTGCCCGTTCTTCTGGACACTTAGGCCAAGCCTGTGTACCGTTTGGGCCATATCAAAACAGCCTCCAATCTTAGAACTCTGGAAATGGTGAGAGAAACTCTCTGTAAATCTAGTAGGACTAGATTTAGTTTGGGCTCTGATCCCTTCCCAATACTCAATTAGGGGAGGTTATGAAATATGGTTTGCATTCCAAATTCAAAGCTCAAGATGGTTCAGGATAATTAGGAACAGATTGTCATGTACATGAGACACTATGGATCTTCTTGGCAGGCTTGGTGCAAATCAACCCAAAGTTGTATTCCCAATCTGTTGCTCTCAAGAGTTGGCTAAGTGAAACCCAGAGCAACTGTGCCAAAAGGTGTGGGGGAGAAAGGAGATGGAATAAAAGTGGTGAAAATGGCACAGTGGGAAATGGAGAAGGACATCTGCCCTGGATGCAGAAATCACTTCAGATGACACTGCTTGTCTCTTTCCCTAAGTATTAACTAAAGTCCAAAGTTTAAAGTGTAAGAGTCCAAACTAAAATATGGTTGAGAACAGACCTCTGAAGTCTAGTGGAATCCAACCTCCACTCAGAATGAGTTCCACTATTAAGTTGCTCTTTTCAGAATATGTATCCATGCTCTACACCAGTGTTTTTCAACCTTAGCAATCTAAGATTAGACTTAACCTGTCTCCAAATGAGGAATCTTTCTCCTCCCACTTTCTAGAAGACACAGAGAGAGCGAGAGAGAGCTGCATACTCTTGCAGGGGCAAATGCAAGGAAATCTCTCTTGTGTCAACTAAAAAGAGACTCCTTTGGTCTTTTTGGCTGCCAGAAAAAAGGAGTGGGGGAAAACAAGGCATTCTTGAAATGCCTAGATGTATGATGTATGTACGATGTGATTTAGTATCGGCTGCACCCAGCCACGCGCCAACATGGCAATTTCTAATAAACCAATTTACTTTTTCTGAGATGCAGCTAGAGACTTTTGCTTTGAATGTGGGTGGATTTGTTGGAACCCTGACGTCTTGGCAATAAAGACAGCGTTCAATAACTGCAGCAGTGCCCTAGATTCCACCTGTATAGAATGTACTAAGTTTGCAGAATAACTGAATAACAGAGTTGGAAAGGACCTTGGAGGTCTTCTAGTTCATCCCCCTGCTCAGGCAGGAAAGCCTATACCATTTCAGACAAATGGTTGTTCATTCTCTTCTTAAAAACCTCCAGTGTTGGAGCATTCACAACTTATGGAGGCAAGTTGTTGCACTGATTGACTGCTTATTAGTAACCTATGACTATCACTAAATGTTGTATCTTATGATTCTTGATGAATGTATTTTATTTTTCTTTATGTACACTGAGATCATATGCATCAAAAACAAATCCGTTGTGTATTCAATCATACTTGGCCAATTAAGAATTCTATTCTATTCTGTTCCATTCTGTTCTATTCTATTCTATTCTCTGTCAAGCTTGCTTAGGCTAATCTAGGTTACAAGGTGGGTCTATGACTCAGCCTATTGGGTAAATCCCAGTTGGTTAATCTGCTTGATGGTTCAAATCTAGTGAGACTTCAGGATGTGTTAATTCAGAAACTACATGAAATCCGATGTGTAAATGTGCTCAGTGCAGATTGTCTAGGAAGGATAGACTTAAATGAGTAGATGGGACTGTATCATAGACGCGAGATTCAGGGACTACTTTCTCAGTCAAAGGACAGAAATTTGGGGGAAAGTCTTAAAAAGAATGCTGGGATTGGACTCCCCAAATCAAACTTAATTGGTTTGAAATCAAGCATGGAACAGCAAAAAGAGAGGGAGGGAGGGAGGGAGGGAGGGAGGGAAGGAGGACCAACTACTTCTGGACCAATTTGGGACAAAAGAGGCATCTGCAAAGAAAGTAAAAAAAGCCAACATGGTGACTAAGAAAATGTTTCAGTTGCATTGTTTTAGCCTCTGTTGTGATTTTTTTTGACTCTTCCAAAAATGCTCCTTCGAGGCAGGACTTTTTCAGAGCTTCATAGCTGACCCTTGAAATGGATCCAGTGATTTTTTTTTTATTTTGCACAGTCGTTTGACAACTTTAACTAGTTAAATTAAATTAAAGAAGCAATCAGCAAAATTGAGTGTTAAGCTTTCCCAGACTCAATTCCTTGAGGCTGAAAAGCTGAAATCTTCCCAGATTCATCTGAATACCCTGCTTGTATTTTAAAAAGGAAACAAAAGACAAGCTGCATGAGCATTCAAAACTAGTTTGTCAGGGAAATAAACAAGGTCAAAATTCTCCTCCTTCACATGCTGATTTACTAGATGTAGGACATTCTGTTTACATAAGAGAAAATACATGTTCCCATTACTCCCAGTGTGAAATTCTGCAACCCAGGGGAAAAATATTTTTGTTTTCCCGAATGTATAAACAAGGAGTTAGGTAATGTGGCGGAGTCCATGGATACTTGTAGCTCACAAAATTTCTGGTGTAAGAATAACAGAGTTAATAATAAGAAAACAACATGATTTGTTATTTCAGGTAGTCCTTGACTTATGACCATTCATTCAGCAACTGTTCAAAATTACAACAGTACTGAACAAATGGACTTACAATCCATGCCTGAAGTTACAGCCATTGCAGCCACTTTGCAGTCACACGATCCAAATTGGACTGCTTGGTTCCTGCCCACATTTACCACCCCAGAGGGTGCTTCAAGTCCTCCCCTCTCATCTTTCTCCCTACCCACAGCTATGCCTTTTGGGGGCCTGCTATGCTGTCTTGCTGGGCAGCAAGCAAACCCAAAACTTTAGCCCACATGCTGCAAATAGTGGCAGGAGAAACCGGGAGCCATGCAAGCAACCAAGGATCAAAAGGGAAAACCTGGCTTACTGTTGTGGTTCACCGACAACAGGTGCAGACAGCTGAGGTCTCAGAGAGTGAGGACTCAGATGAGGGACCTGCCTGCGAGGCAGGGATGGGGCCAGGACTATCAGGGAGTGGAATGCTGCCTTTGGAGGTTGTGGAGGCTGGCAACAGCGATGAAGAGGCCCCCGAGGAACCTGTGTGCGTACACGCAGGGCTGCTCGAAGGAAAGAGCAGCTGCAGCAGCATGGGCGACTCGGGAGTAAGGCTGCAAGATAATGACCTCTCCCTGAGGAGATAAAAGCCAGCTGAGAAACTGCAGTTCTTTTGCAGAAGGCAAAGAAGTTTTACACTTGAGCCTGGACGTTAGGAATATAGTTGGTGTTTGGAGACTCTTTGTGTTGGGAGTTATTGCTTAGTAACTTTATCTAGTGTTCTTGGCAGCCTTGCAAAACCTTGGCAAGGCTTGTTCTTGTCAGAGACGATTAGTTTGAAACAGCCTTTTAACCATGAAGGAATGGAATTCGTAAAGAATCATTAAAAGGTTTTGCTGTTGCCTCTGTTTGTTTCCTTGGAACAAGGTTTGGGTCAGAACACATACTGGAACTGGGAGGAGACCAACTTTTCAGCCCCTTGAAGCCAGAACAGAGAGAGACACTAGTGCAGAGCAGGGAGGAGGCTTAGTAAGCTGATCACTAATTTCTTGCAAAGGAATTAAGCCACACTTGTGACCTTGGCCACTGCCCTCTCCAGCTGGCAGCCAGGACTCGTGCAAGGCTTTGGGAAAGTACAGGAAAAGAGCAGGCATTGCTGGGGGTGGAGTTAAGTGCATCATCAGCTTAGAGTCATTACGTAGTCACAACATTGTCACGAATGCTCTAAGCCCAACCCCTCTTGAATTCCATTGATCCTTTTCTGCATCAGTTTAGCATTGAACTTTAATTGACTAGATTCTTATATATGGGCTTGAGCCATAAATCGTTTTTTGAACTGCAACTTAATGTATGCTTCAGATCTTTTGTGCATACAGGAAGCCAGACTTCTGTATGGAAAGCTAGCAGCTCCGGGACCAGCTTCCCAAAACCTTTCCCTTGCTTCACCCCCTTCCTTCTCTCAAAAATCCACAATTGTTCAATAAAGAAAAGAGAAAAAAGCCAAAAAAGGGGGGGGGGGAAGCTGAGGAAAAAAACCCAGTTAGGTACTGAACCCAAACTCCTGACTCTGCTTTACAGTCTCCATCACCTTTAACAACTGGAGTTGCTAGATTTACTACAGTATACAGGCCTGGAAAGAGCAGGACAAAATCTGTAAGTGGCTTCCCTTTTCCAAGGAAAAGTTATCAATTAAATTTAATATTTAACATGTAGGATCCACCCTGGCTGGGTGCTGAAAGAAAAGAAAAAGCAATAAATTCTCCTCCCATCTTACAAATATATTTATATTTGTATGTATGTATATATATAGACTGCTTTTTCTTTTATATATCTATCTATAGATATATAAATATAGCATTCACACTTAGAGTAGACTTATATACCATTTCATATAGTTTACAGTTTACAGAGATATCAAAGAAGAAGAAAAAGCAGTCAAAACACCTGAGCCCGCATGATTCTTCAAGTTCATGAAAAGCCTTGATTCCTGCCAAGTGCCTTCACAAGCAGATTTCAAGTAGCTGCAGTCAGCTTCATATACAAAGAAATGAGAGCCCTTGTATATAATTAGTCCTGAACTTGTAGCAGAAAGCAAAAAACTGGACCTGAAAACCACATTGATTCCCTCTCACTCGGCTGCCTGACTCTTGATTTATGAGAAGCAATTAAAATAACAAGAGAATCTTATTAGTTGTCGATCTTCTCTAGATCCCTCTTAGTCTGTGGAAGGGGAAACGTGCATGCATGCGGGAGGCATGCATGCACCAGAGGATCTTAAAATCTGTGTGTGGAAATGAAATATGGCTTGGTGTGAAAATAAAGATGCTTCATTTTTGTGCTTTGCCTCTAGTGCAAGTTTACAATTGAATTGTGTATTGTTAGAGCTCACATTTTTATTGGAGCAGGAATGGTAGTTTGTAATGATAATAAAATCTGTCACTCTTTGGAGCACTGTTTCTCCACTTTGGCAGCTTTAAGATGTATGGACTCCAATTCCCACAATTCCCCAGTTAGGTTGTGGCCTGGGGAATTCTGGGAGTTGAAATCCACACATCTTAAAGATGCCAAGGTTGAGAAACACTGCTCTCAAGAGGCAGATGCAGAAAAAAAAAAGCCAGGGAATGCTGAAAGATTTCTGCTGAGAGTATGATCAAGATTTGCAAAAATTGATACTATTGACAAGCTGTGGGTTGATAAGAGTAGAAAATTATATTTTCCTTTATTAATCAGCTATCCAATCCCATCTCCACCTTACTTCTAAAGAACTTCATCTTCAGAAGGGAATGGGGGCTTTCAAGCATGGAAGTCAAGCTGGGTGATGTGAAGCCCCCTTTTAATACCCTCTAGCCAAAAACTTTAGTTTCCCAACATGTTGAGTGGGAAGCCAATAAATGCTGTAACTGAAGCCATTAAGAAGGCATAACATGGTTAGAAAGACTAAGGAAATTAGGAATCTCTCTTTGAAAGCCACCATCTCTGAAAGCACAAAACTTGGAGATCTTCCTAGGGATTTAACCTTCTTAGAAGAAAGCTAGATCTGCCAGAGTACAAACAGTTCTGACACAAACATGAAAATGTAAGAGGTTGCATCTTCTCCAAACAACCCTATATTAAGGTAAGGGTTCCCCTCGCACATCCGTGCTAGTTGTTTCCGGCTCTAGGGGGCAGTGCTCATCTCCGTTACAAAGCCAAAGAAGAGCCAGCGCTGTCCGAAGACATCTCTGTGGTCATGTGGCCGGCATGACTAAATGCTGAAGGCGCACAGAACACTGTTCCCTTCCCACCAAAGAGGTCCCTATTTTTCTACTTGCATTGTTACATGCTTTCGAACTGCTAGGTTGCAGAAGCTGGGATAAGTAACGGGAGCTCACTCCATTACGTGGCGCTAGGGCTTCAAACCACTGAACTGTCGACCTTTTTGATTGACAAGCTCAGCACGTTAGCCACTGAGCTACTGCGTCCTATATTTTGCACCTGTAAAACTATATCTACATATGTGTCTTAAATACATTCCAATAGGAATGTGCCACTTTGAACATCATGCCTAATTTCAATTCATATTATGGAATTATACCCGCAAACTACTGCTTTAAGACATTCAGAGTGGTGCGGATAGTAGGATTCCTGTCTGTGTCATTCTTGGCTCCATAAAGTTATCTGCTCCATCCTGCTTCATATTTTGAAAAACTCTATTTTATAAAGTACCAAACAGGAAGCTGACAGGCTCCAAACCAAATCACCGACCTCCAACCCAGCTTCCCTCCACTAATCAGTCTCACTCCAGTTTATTCCTTACAGATTCACTAATACGATTCCTACACATTCAAACCATAGACAACTTCTAGGCTTTCTTATGAGCATTTTGCTCTACAGACCTGAATCAAGACAGTGATTTGTAGATGGTGCCACTCAATCATTCTTCTGATAAGAATAGACTGTAATGAACCACTTTGTGGGGGCTTCGGAACAATCTTTCTACAGGCATTCATTCTTATGTACAGGTCAGTGGTCTTGGCAGTTACAGAACGAATGCCACGGAATGGGCATATCCATCTGAATGAAATGTTAATTTCATGGCACTGAAGCACAAGCATGAAAAATTTTTCCAAAACTATTTTTTCATGACATGGGGAGCTAATTCTGGACTCTTTGTCCTTTATGATTTTCATATTTGCTGAATATAATATCCCTTTCTTTCTTTCAACCACCTTCCAAAATGGGTTTTTCCTCCCCCCCTTCCTTCTTTCCTTCCTTTCCTTCCTTCGTCCATCTTTTCCTTCCTCTGTCTCTGCCCCTTCACTTTCTCCTTCCCCTTCCCCTTCTCTTTCATCACTTGCAAAATGATACATATGTATCATCCCCCCTCCATTTCATTTCCCAAAGTGCAGGTTTTTATTTTCTTTTTCTCTTTCTCCTCTCTTTTTGTTTAGCTTTTCTTCTCTTTGTATATGGGCTTTTTCCTTTTTTTAATGCTTCTGGCAGTTGCTGGTAGGGAGCTTAGCTTTATACATTTCAAAAGAGGTTGGGGAAGTAGACAGACATAAAGCTTGATTTGGCTTCACTGTAACCCGTGTTCTTGTTTGAGGTTAGAAAAACTGCCTTCCTTCTGTCACCCCCACACTACTATGAAAGCTGCTAACTCCTAAAATGAGTTGGAAGGTTTCATGGATGTCCTTATAGCTTTACACACAAAAATCTGCAGTAAAACCTGATGGGTTTTCTGGCAGGAGCTTTTGGAAAGTAAACTGCCATCTTGCCAACAGGAACTGATTTATAATATTCTGGGCAAGTTAGAATTGTTATTTAAGACAGGCCATAGTTGATTTTAAAAGCCAACTAAACAGATCAGGGTTTGGAATTGGCTTGCTTAGGAGAATAGATATCTGACTGCCATTATCGCTGGCTATGAAAAGAAATTGCCCGATGAAATCCAACTTATATGAAGCACATTAGCCAAGGAAATCTTGGACAGTCGCCATACTAAGCCCAAATTCTTCCTTCATTTGTACTAAAAAAATCAGGAGTTTTATTAAGGCTATTTCCAATTTGGGGGGAGCTGAAAGAGGAAAAAAAACAACAGCTACCTCAATGTTTGTTCAAGCATACAGAATTAAAGGGATCAACATTCACCAGTGACAACCCAAGGAAACTGAACCGTGAGGTTGAAATGCTGAGAAATAAAAATGGCTCTACAGAAAAAATATAGGGAATGCTGCTTTGCAGAATAATAAGCCCTTTTCCAACAAAAATGGACCGTATCCCTTCTGCATTCCTACAGGATGAAGTAGGCCCTAGAAAACTTAATTCCATCCTGTCGGAGAAAGAACATCATTTTAGGGTGTATTTGAAAGGCCTGAAGGCTGCAGCAAGTGAAGGTAATTAGGGGGCTGGGTCAAGTGAGATGTGGGGCTTCCATCTGAAGTCAAGACTATAATTTGAGGGTGTTGCACAGGGGGCTTGGTGGCACACCTCCCCTTAAAATAGATACGGGGCTTGAGATTGGGCTGGCAATCACTAGAGAGCTGTGGGTGAAAACTCTATAGAGAAAATGCAGCTGGTAGGAATCTGCATTATGCACTGCTTACAGAGACCTGGGTATTTTTGATGTTTTATTGTTGCACATTGCCTTCAGAGTAAGCAAGGAAGAACACTGTAGGAATGAACAAACTCATTTGTTTAATATCCAGAAGCCCACATTTCCTGGGTTTTTGTCATGCACTTAAAAAGTATGTGTCAGTCCTAGCCGTCCTTGAATACTAAAGCTATCTTTTTTTTTGTAAGGTTGCAGTAACAGAATCTTGCAACTTTGACATCTCACCCTCTTATTTTATTTATTTATTTAGAAAATAATTTATTGTCACCTACTCGCACATGGTGACTCAAGGCAGCTTACAAGAGTATCTTCACCTATGCTGTTCATCCTAGGGCACACAGGGAGGAATAGAAAAGAGAGCAACATGGATTGTGTGGCTTACAGGAGAGGAAAGGGCCCTGATTCCCTTCATTAGCCACAGCTGGGGAAAGAGTTTAAAAGAAATGCATGCTGAGTGCGGCACCTGCTTGGAGCAAACGTGAGTTTATTTTGTGTTGACTTTGATTATCTATGTTCCTGGCATTTTCTCAACCGTGTTGAGTTATTGCCATGCCTTCAGGTCTGGAAGTCTTGCTCCTGCCCTGCTGGACCAATTACCCCATTTTGCCTTGATTGGACTTATAGTTACAGTTTTGGTTGACCATGTTTTGGACTTGGCAAAGGCTGTTCCTGGGAGAGTTTTTCTCCAGCCGGAAAGTAACCAGGATATTGGGGCTAATAAAGGGACTCCTACTGATTATATGATTATGTTGCCTTTGTGCCATGCCCTAGGTCATCACAACATCCCTGAATTCTACAAAACAACAAAAACAAAAAACTGGCAAAAATGTGAAACATGCATTGGAAGGGCAAATAAATCCTATGTTAATGTCCATCATCTACGCCTACTGGATCCAAACTGGGAAGAGAACTTTGTTTCTGGGCTTCTGATCAAGAGCTTGGTGAATAGTCTGTAGGGATTCTCAGTCATCCAGGTCATGGTTATCCCAAAGGTGCTTTTTCAGGATTCAACTGGACTTTCTTGTTTTTTCTTTGAAGACTTTTTGCTTCTCATTAAATTGCAGACTACAGGAACCTTTGGGATGACCCTGAGGACCCTGAGGACACAACCTCCAAGTGGCCTCAAGGACTCTCTAAAAGAATGCAAATGACCAAGTTGGAAGAGAAGTGAAACTTCTTCAAAGAAAAAACAAGAAAGTGCAGTTGCCACCTGAAAAGGCATCTTTGGGATAGCTTGGTGAATGCAACTGACCATGTGTGGATTTGCTCTGAAAAAAGCAAATTCAAAAAAAGATTCAAATTCAGATTTTAAATCTAATGCTTTTTATGATCATGTTAAGTTATAAACCAGGGTTAATTTCCTATTGTGGGGGTGACATATTTCTTTTGGTTGTTTGAGCCAGTTTGGTTTACTGGTGAATGCAGCAGGCCAGAAACCAGGAGATGATGAATCTAGTCCTGCCTTAGGCATGAAAGATGTCTGGGTGACTTTGGGTCAATCACCAGGAGACTGTGAGTTCTAATCCTGCCTTACCCTCTAATCCTGGGTGACATTAAGCTAGTCATTCTGTCTCCGCCGAACCCACCTCACAGGGCTATTGTTGTTGTGGAAATACCGTGTTTCTCATATAATAAGGCCGGGTCTTATTTTTTTTTGAGCCCCGAAAAAATGGCTAGGCCGTCTTTTCAGGGGGTGACTTAATTCCCCCCCCCCCTTGCATCTTCGGGCAGGCGGGCGGCGACAGCTTGGATGTTGACCTCGGCGTTGGTGGGGCACTTCATATCGGGGTCAACGCAGGCAGCACCATATCCGGGTGTGCAACAAAAGTACTTCCTAACGGCAAGCCCTCCTCACCATTCCCCCCCCCCATTTCGCATGTTTTAATATAGGCCTTAATTTGGGGGGAAGGGCTTAATTTCATTTCATGCCTATAAAACATGCTGGGACTTCCTATTGGGGGAGGCCGTATTGTTGGAGAAACAGGGTAGGAGGAAGAAGATGTGTTAGATATGTTCACTGCCTTGAGCTATTTAAAGGCAGGATACAAATAGGAAAATATAATAAGAATTTACTTAAATGAACTTGGATATTTATCATCCCCTCATCATTTATTCTGGTAATTCCAAGAAGAGGTTTTGAAATAATCTTGCAAGACTCTTTTGATATTTCTGGTAAAAGTTGGACCTATTTTTTTTTCAGTTCCAATGGTTTCTGTAGGATAATGAAATGGTTGGAGGTGGCAGCTAGAATAGCAATGTGGTTACTGTCAGCGTTCCAGAAAACCTCCACTCCAACAAATAACTCCGAGACAGACGTCTTCTCAAAAGTTCCTTTTATTTGGATAGTAACGGGCACAACTTTGGAATCCCGAATCTGAAAGTTCTGGGCTTCCTTGCAATAAGTAAAAACTACAAATCCACCCCCTGCACCCATCACCACATCACATGGCCCAATCACCATCCGTCCCAAGTTAAGACTTCCTTTTCACAATGCACAACATGACCTGACCTTGAATCAGAAAAAGAATTTTATTATGTCTAACTCGATATACTCCAGTGGATTCCCCCCTCCCACTTTCCCAGGCTCAATTGTGGCAGCGTGGGAGCATCGGATCTCAATATGGCTTCCAAAGCTGGCAGTTGCTTCCCTTCCCTCTCAAAAATGGGATGAGCACTGCATTATAAGTCAGTCTGAGAAGCAGGATGGTTCTTCTGCCAGGCCTTTCTTGAAGATATCATCCAAAGATGTGCACAGTCCTACTGGATATCAGTTAAAACGTGACTTATGACTGTTTTTCACACTTGCAACCACTGCAGCACCCCCCTGCTCACATGAGCAAAATTCAGATGCTTGGCAAATGACTCATATTTATGATGGTTGCAGGGTCCTGGGATCATGTGGTCACTTTATGTGACCTTCAGACAAAGTATCAATGGGGAATCCAGATGCACTTAACAGCCATGCCACTAAGTTAACAAATGCAATGATTCACTTAACAACTCTGGCAAGAAAAGTCATAAAATGGGACAAGCTAACCAATGTTTCACTTAGCAACATAAATTTTGGGCTCAATTGTGGTCATATCTCAAGAACTACCTCTATCTTTGCAGTGAATGTTCTGGCCTTTTATTAGGAATCGGGGGGATCTTCAGTAACTAGATGTTTGATGTCTACTGGAGATGTAATACACTTATTTACTTCTTACTTTTACATAACATGGAGAATGGGCATTTTTGTGATGCAGGCTCTAAGAGGACACCAAAAAAAAAAATGGAAGCAAGAGAACAATTGTTGGTCCATCTTGGACTAATGAGATTTTCAGTGAGTTTCATTTTATTGTCTTGTAGCAAAGCCCATCCTATGCATTCTGTACAACAGTGAAAGCTGCAGAATATTTGATGTACTTGGACATTTCAGTTGGCTGAATAACTGTTCTGGCTCCCTTTGGATGCTCTTGTGCATTTTTAATAGGTCAGAAAATAAATGTAAGCTTTCTCCAACTTTGTGAAAGTTGAAGAGCATTTTTTTAGTGCTTATCCCCATTGGGAAAGATTAGAAAAAGAAAGCAAGAAAGTTAATGATGGCATTTTGATTTCTGCTCCCTGATTTCATGCAGTTTGAGGGATGATGAAAAGAGAAGAAAAGGAGGACAGATCAAAGTGATATCAGTAGGAAAAGAAGGAGGGGAAACCCAAGCATCGGCACCAATGATTCTAGATTCTTTTAAAAAGAGCATTTCCCCGTTTCCCAACTTAAAAAGTCTATATCAGGGGTGTCCCACCCTGGCAACTTTAAGTCCTATGGACTTAAACTCCAGCCATGATATTGGCATCCTTACTTCTTGTCACCCCACAGTTTCTAACTTAGTTTTGTAGAAGGGAAGAGAATAGATTCCATTTAGTAAACTACTGATCAGCAACAGTCAGCCCCACCAGACCAGGAAATTAACTCAGGAGGAAGACTAAACAGATTTTTATTGAGATTGTTTGTAATAACAGTATTTTGCAAGTCTGATTGCTTTGTAGTTTTGCCCCCTTCTTATAGATCTTATCCGTAGGGAAGTTGACCTGCTTTTGAATGCTATCACATAGTTCTGGACTTAGAAAAGATTTCAACCCCCTTTGCCTAGGTCAGGAACCCCAAACTTGGCAACTTGAAGACTTATGGACCTCAACTCCCAGAATTCTGGGAGTTGAAGTCCACAAGTCTTCAAGTTGCCAAGTTTGGAGACCTCTGGCCTAGGGAATGATTTCTTCATATCTCCAGCAAGTTACTCTTCCTTATTCTCTAAAGCAACATCCCATGAGCTCTCCCTGGATCTTAAATCCTTTTCTGATCTCAATAATGCTAAACCTGAGCATCTTTAACCTGAGGCTGACTTCCTGAAACTTCATAAGCATCTGTGGTTTTCTTAGCAATAGTACAGAAATGGTTCTTCTGGAATGTTTCTTTGGCTTTCCAATCTAATCTTTTTATCAGATGTTCATTGAAGCCTGATAAAAAAATGTATATCAAATGTGGACCAATCCAAGTTAAGCAAAACACAATTATTATGTCTACAGATTTGGTGAAATGCAGCCTACAATTGCAAGACGGAGGACTTCTTTCCAAAAGACAAAGAGACTGTTTAGCTTAGAACGTCTCAGAGAGCAAGGACAGACCCTCCCTAGCAATTCACAGAGAATGTCTATAGTTATGCAGATAATTGTCAAGTGCAAACAACTGGAACTGTTCACTGGCCCAAGCAGATATTTTATTGCTGATCATATATATTACGAGAATCTTGCCAGACTATCTACCTACCTTTGGGAAATGGAAGATAAAGACCTAAGGCTGTAACCTCAGACATTTCTTCCCTTGAATGAATTCGAAGCTGGGATGTCTCTTTACTCCCACTGGTGGGGCTCTCTGCCTTCAGCCAGTAGTTCCACCACAATAGTTTCTTTAGGCTGGCAAGATTTTATCTATAGGCAAATAACAATAAAGAAACTACTCAGAAGTAACTCCATTCTTAGGTTCTTAGCACCTAGAACCGTGATGGCAAACCAATGCCACGCATGCCGGAAGTGGCATGCAGAGCCGTCTCTCTGGGCATGCCAGTCATCACTTGTTGCTCTTCCGAGTTGGTCTTCACGCATGCGGGAGTGCCGGAAACCAGAAGAGCATCTCCCCTGGCATGCATGCGCGCACCGGCCAGCTGGTCTTCGTATGTGCGTGCATGCCAGCCAGATGGTCTTTGCGCACATAGAGTACCAGAAACCAGAAGAGCAGCTCCCTGAAGTGCATGTGCATGCCAGACACCTGGTCTTTGCACAAGCATGCACATTAGAAACCTGAAGACCAGTTGTGCATGTGCATGCCGGGAAGCTAAGGCTAGCTTCCAGTTTCCAATGCTCCCCCATGTGCACATCAGAGAGCTGCTCTTCTAGTTTCCAGCGTGCTCGGTGCCAAAAAGGTTAGCCACCACTGACCTAGAACATAGAATAATAGGATTGAAAGGGACCTTGGAGGTCTTCTAGTCCAACCACTGATTCATGGCAGGAGATCCTGTACCATTCCAGACAAATGGCTGTCCGGTCTCTTTTGTTCCATTGATTTAATGTTCTCTCAGGAAGTCCCATAGGTGCTTTTTTCTTCTTCAAAAGACAACTGGACTTCTGGTTTTCTTTGAAGACATTTCGCTTCTCATCCAGGAAGCTTCTTCAGCTCTGACTAGATGGTGGGGAATGGAAGGATTGATACTCCTTGCAGACAGCTGGACATTTGCATTCTTTTAGCAGGTGATTAAGGTCACCTGGAAGTTTATCTGTGTCATCAGGATTACCTGAGTGGTGCAAATTGCTGTGGAGCCTTCTTGGAACTGTTGAAAGGACTGTGTTGTATGTAGATTGGAGATAGATGATAGGCAAACAACAATAAGGAAACTACTCAGAAGTTCTCCCTCCCCCTTTGTTGAGAGAGGGCTGTTCAATTTGACATAGATGGCATCCATAAATGGTTCAGCTGAAGGGGGAGAAAAGGCACCTTTGGGACAACCATGACCTGGATGACTGAGAATCTCCACAGACACTCTCAGGAAATTTCTCCTTAGTTCTAGGTTGGATCTCTCTTTAATGTTCTCTACCTGTTACTTCCTGTCCCTTCAGATGCTTTGGAGAATAGCTTGCCCCTCTCTTCTCTGTAATAGCCCATCAAGCACTGAAAAAATTGAAAAAATTGCAACCTTTATCTGAGGTCTCTTGTTTTCTCTTTCTTTGTGGTATGTTGTTAAATTGGGCTTTTGTAATCTCATTTTTCTGAGTTGTTTTCTTTTCCAGAATTTCCATTCATGGAAACTTTCCTAAACTCTCTCTTAGTTTGCTGAAGTCATCTCAAAGTCTAAGACCGTAGTTTGACTTTATTTAATTATTTGTGCCTGCTTTATGTTGAATTCCAGTATGACATGGTCACTCTTCTACATCTTCAACCCTCCTTTCATCTCTGTTAATAAGAATTAAGTCCAGTATAGGTAGTAAGCTATTCCACTGATTAATTGTTCTCACTCTCAGAAAGCTTCTCCCTACTTCTAGATTGGATGTCTCCTTTACAATCTTCCACCCATTATTTCTTAGCTTGCCCTCAGATGCTTTGCAGAACAAGTCAATCCCCTCTTCTCTGTAACAGCTCTCCAAGTACTGGTATCATGTCCCCACTAATCTTTCTCTTTGATAGGCTGGACAAAATTAGATCCCTCAACTATTCGTCATCTTTCTCTTTCTCTATTTCTGTTTGTCTGTCTGTCTGTCTATCATCATCTATCTATAATATTTAGCTAGCTAAAACTAGAGCACCATTGCTGGCAATGTTGCATGGCCTCTACAGTGTGTAAGGAGCCGGGAAAGGGGCTCCTTACATTCCCCGATGGGTGAAGCATCCAAGAATATAGACAGGTTTTAAATAAGAGGAAAAGGGGTCCGTGAAAGAGTCTCAGTACCCGATACAATCTTTGATAAGGTTTTCTTAGGTTAAACATTCTAAGACTGCATACCTAAAACTCGGCTTCATTTTCAATCACCATCTACAAGACATGATTATCTGTCTTACACATGCAGAGTTTATGATAAGCTATTCATTCTTTGTGCAGGAGACATTTGAAGAGACCACTTCCAATCCCCCTGGAATTAGCAGCCATTTTTCAGTGCCAATGATGACATTTCGACTAATTTCCAGGTGAACTTTTAATCCTCAATGACAACAATCAAGATCACTACCTGCAGATTTTCATGTGATACTATCTTCTATAACCTTTCTGCACGCTACAGACAGTCTACCCCAAGCTGGAAATTTTTTCTTTATGATGGATTTTTCCCCCGCAAAAGTATCTGGTGTCTCTCATATAAATGCTGTTAAGTTCTCTGCCACCAGTCAAGGATAGCCAGATATTTATTTGTTTACTTATTTTCTTCCAAAATGGTCCATCAACCACAGTTTCCTGCTCGGAATGGCGTGTCTGCTAAAAATGTGCAATAAAGAAATCACACTGATGTAGAACAATAAAAATCAGCAGCATCACAGAAAAATACTGATATTAATAAAGGCTGCAGATAAACTTGCAATAGAGATAATAGCTAAGCAGTGATCGGTATCTTCTCAAAGTTTTCAGAAAATAATAAAATAAAAAATAAAATAAAATAAAATGATGCAATGTGATGCAACGCAATACAGTACAATACAAAAATTAAAATCTTCATCGGGTGTTGCAAAGATGCTTCACATGGGCACCAAACAACCTATTATTCTATATTCTATGTTCTATCTTACAAGCAATTTTCAAAAATAGGGAACCATGATTGAAAAGGATCCTTCTATTATAGGCCTCATGTCATTTACTGACTTATGGAGCAACAGCTTAACTTTGTGATGAGCAGAAGATGGTTGTTGTTGTGTTTTGCCAACCACAGCCATTCTGATACTTCAAGGGAACTGTCAGACTGGGTCTCAAGACAAAATCAAATCCAACAATTGAAGGGAAATAAGTGGCTTACCTTCTGAAGTTAGTTGTGCTTTCAAAACCCAGGCCTTGCTTTTTATTTATTTATTTATTTTTATTTTTGTCAAGCGATTATAAGATAACAGGTATAAATATAAGCATGGTTATGAATACATGAAATGGATACATTTCATCTTTCATCTTTCTGTGACAGGGATTCCTTTGCATTTCTGTCTTGGGAAGCAAAGTGCCATATCTGATCTTGAAGAATTACTAGACTTTGAAGGAAAATGGTGAAGATCCTCAAGAGAAGAGGAATCTAAATGGAAATGTTGCCTTGTGAATAGTTGGCTGAGATCTGCTCTACACACAACCATACAGACATCTCATTGAAATGAAAATTACAGAATTACAATTATTAAATGATTAAAGAATTACAGGAAATTACAGAAAGAGAAATTACAGAACAAGAAATAATCTCAGAAGAGAACATGGCTGAGGGATTTGATCTCCCCTATGTTACTTCAGGTTGAGGATGGGAGTGCCTAAGGGTAAGTAAGACCAATATGCTCAAGTGGAGTTTGTTGGCAGATAACAACATGAAGGGATACAGTGGCTCAGTGGCTAAGATGCTGAGCTTGTCGATCAGAAAGTTTGGCAGTTCGGCAGTTCGAATCCCTACTGCCGCATAACGGAGTGAGCTCCCATTCTTGTCCCAGCTTCTGCCAACCTAGCAATTCGAAAGCACATAAAACTGCAAGTAGAAAAATAGGGACCACCTTTGGTGGGAAGGTAACCGTGTTCTGTGTACCTTTGGCATTTTGTCATGTCAGCCACAGGACCACAGAGACACAGCGCTGGCTCTTTGGCTTTGTAATGGAGATGAGCACCGCTCCCTGGAGCCGGAAACGACTAGCACATATGTGCAAGAGGAACCTTTACCTTTAACAACATGCAGTGTGAATGTGAGGAGGTGCAGAGCCCAGGCCGTTTGTTGGTCTGTCAATTACTACCAGTAGCATGTATCCGAAGTTGATTTGTTTCTGGCCAATGATAAAACCAAAAAGGTGCTCTCATTTTGGCAGTTTAAGATTTGATCCAGAGATGAAATAAATTAATATAACCTCTGAATTGCAAATTGGTCCTTTTTGACAAGGGAACTTCCTGGCCACCTTCCTACCATTTATCCTCTGATCATCTCTAATGCCAGTTAAATAGGGATGTGTTTGTTCACTTTTTTATCTTCATCAGTTCCCACAGAAGCAAGAAGCAGATTCCTTGCAAAGAAAAAACCCTCCTTATTTACACCTGTTGAGACTCTAGAAAAAGTGCAGAGAAGAGCAACAAAGATGATTAGGGGATTCGAGGCTAAAACATATAAGGGATGGTTGCAGGAATTGGGTATGTCTAGTCTGATGAAAAGAAGGACTAGGGGTGACATGATAGCAGTGTTCCAATATCTCAGGGATTGCCCCAAAGAAAAGGGAGTCAAGCTATTCTCCAAAGCACCTGAAGGCAGGACAAGAAGCAATGGATGGAAACTTAATTAAAGGAGAGAAGCAACTTAGAACTAAGGAGAAATTTCCTGACAGAACAATTAATCAGTGGAACAAGTTGCCTCCAGAGGTTGTGAATGCTCCAATACTGGAAGTTTTTAAGAAGGAATTGGACAGCCAATTGTCTGAAATGGTATAGGGCCATGATGGCGAACCTATGGCATGCATGACGGAAGTGGCACGCCTGGAACTGATCCACTGCGCATGTGCTCACACCCCCTGCCAGCCAGCTGATTGTCGGGTATCTGCTGCGCATGCACAGGATGGCGGAGCACACCCAGGGAGGTCACACGTGCATGCACAGAGGGGGTCATGCGCACATTGCATTATGGGTGTAGGCACGCGATGACCAAAAGGTTAGCCATCACTGGTATAGGGTTTTCTTCATGAGCATGGGGCTGGACTAGAAGACCTCCATGAACCCTTCCCACTCTATTATTCTGTTAAGCTTCTATTAACTCTTGTCATGGGTTCTTCTTCCTCTTTAAGGTCTCTTCACTTTCCCTACCCACTGGATTATTTATTTGCTTTGCACATAACTGGGGGGTTGATGCGCTTACCACCGATTTTTGATGAAGTGATTTCCTCTGATGTCTCATCAAATTCCTCTTTTGGTGTAATAACTTCTCTGTTGCAGAAATCATTTGTACAGCAAGAGATCTGCTTTGTGCAAAAGATAAAGCCCAGTTGTTGATTGCACATAAAGGAAACACAAGTTTTCACTCTGCTTCCCCCAGTTCTCTTCTGTAACAAGCTGATGCAATAACACTCCTGAGGAGTGTTAAACTATGATTCAGTTAAAGGCTTTGTGGATTTACCTGTTTTAGCCAGTAAGACACCTACCCTATGCTCTTTTTAATGTAATTTTTACTGAAAGCTTTAACAGCAATAGTAAGTACTAATGCAAACTAAAATAAGCAGAGAATATTGAACAGGAAGGAGAAAAGAAAGAAAAGCTAAAAGTACAAGAAAAAGGGTAGGAAAAAATAGGAAAAAAAGATAAATGTAAAAGAATGGATTCTGCTATTCTACATAGCAGTTATAAGTACAGGTAGTCCTCAACTTACAACAGTTCATTTAGTGACCATTCAAAGTTATAACAGCACTGGGAAAAAGTGACTTGTGACCATTTTTCACACCTATGACCATTGCAACTTCCCGTGGTCACATGATCAAAATTCAGGTGCTTGGCAATGGATTCATATTTATGACCGTTGCAGTGTCCTGGTGTCATGCCCCTGTTGGAATCTGATTCTGAGGAGGAGGTTGAACAGCTGACAGGGAGTGGTAGTGTGGCTGTGGAGGAAAATGGGGAAGGGCACAGTCCGGCTGGGCATTCAGAGGAAGACCCAGACCCATCCTCTCTTCACCCTAGGGCACACAGGGAGGAACGGATAAGGGAGCAACATGGGTTGTGGGGGAGAAAAAGGCCCTGATTCCCTTCATTAGCTGCAGCTGGGAAACAGGATTTTAAAAGGGTGTTTGTGCACAGTACCTTGATGGAAGCAAAGTGTGAATTATCTTTGTTTGTTAAGTCTTATCTGGGTTCTGGCGTCCTCCCAACTGTGTGTGTTTCATTATCTTTTGAAGTCTGCAATTCCTTATCCTGCCCTGTCCCATTAATTGCTACAGCATGGTTTGTATTGGTTTTTATTTATGATCTATATGTACTTTGGGTTCGGACTGAATTTCTTCCCTTTAAAGACTTGTTCTTGGGAGAGTTTTTTTCTCCAGCCAAAGATAACTGGACATTGGGGGCCAAGTTGGAGGAATTAAAGGGCCTTTACCTATTTTTGTGACTTTGTTGCTTTTGTGCCACGCCCCTTTGGGTCATCACACCTGGGGTCATGTGATCCCATTTTGCGAACTTCTGACCAGCAAAGTCAATGGGGAAGTTGGATTCACTTAACAATCTTGTTACTAACTTAACACCTGCAGTGATTCACTTAACAACTGTGGCAAGAAAGGCCATAGAATGGGGCAAAATTCACTTAACAAATGTCTTATATAGCAACAGAAATGTTGGGCTCCATTGTGGTTGTAAGTTGAAGGCTACCTGTATAATTATATTTTAATCTGTCTATTTAAGTTACAACATGACTCTGAAATCAATCCTAAAGGTAAAGGTAATATTTCCCCTGTCCAGCTTTGCCTGACTCTAGCCAGAGGGGCTCATCTCTGTTCCCTAGTCGAGGAAGCCAACATTGTCTGAAGAAATTTGACCGGCATGACTATACACCAAGGTGCACAGAACACTGTTGCCTTCCCAATGAAGTAGTACCTATTTATCTACTTGCATTTGAATGCTGCTAGATGGGCAGGAGCTGGAGCAAAAACAGAAGCTCACCTCATCACATTGCACTCGGGTCTCAAACCCAGGCTGTCAGCTTTCCAGCTGACAAGCTCAGCATCCTTAACCGCCAAGCCATCAAAGCCATAAATCACAAGGTCATTTTCCCCCCATTTTTAGGCAAACAGTGTGTAAGAGGTATCCAATTACCAGTAAAGCGGCTTCCTATCTCCCAAGATCATTCTCACATGCCATTTACAGAAGCTGGGTCAAAGAACAGAAGGAGGCTGCTTAGCCCTATTAAGAAAGACGTATCTTGAGTCAACATCACAAATTGTGTAGAACCCATATTTTCACAGCTTCAATTTTGTTGAATTTTGTTGTGCCAATTAAAATAAAAAGTAAAGCATTACCCAAGATAGAATCAATATCTTATAGTAAATAGGCCTATTATGCAGCATGCCGTTGATGAGATGAGAGTTGTGCTACGGCTCATTAGCTTTTCCAAAATATCTAAACCTACATTTTGGAAATAAAGTATCTTTGGAAGAGTTGTTCACCAGTCAGTTGAAAGCTTATAACAGCATTCAAGAATGACTATAAAGAAGCAGCAAAACGCTTTATACAGTGTGTGGCCATTTTGGTTAAATCTTAACATTCTGGATAATGGGCTTTTTACATTGCTGGGCTTGTAATACCAACATTATGGGATTTGTGGCTACAAAACTCAGAACAAATTCATTCAGGTTCTCCTCTGCTTATGCCTTTATTATAATTTAGAATAGGGGTCCAAACCCAAATGATCACAATGTCTGAAACCTTTAGATATGTTTATATATCTGATTTTATCAACGGGCTGATATCTAATGTGTTTTCAGGAACATATCTAGCTGTCTAGAAACCTCTAGACCAGTGGTGGGATTCAATTTTTTTACTGCCGATTCTGTGGGCTTGGCTTGATGGGCATGGCTTGGCTTGGTGGGCATGGCTTGGCTTGGTGGGCATGGCTTGGCTTGATGGGCATGGCTTGGCTTGGTGGGCATGGCTTGGCTTGATGGGCATGGCTTGGCTTGGTGGGCATGGCTTGGCTTGGTGGGCATGGCTTGGCTTGATGGACATGGCTTGGCTTGGTGGGCGTGGCAGGGGAAAGGATACTGTAAAATCTACATTCCCTCCCCAGTCTTGGAGGAAGGTTACTGCAAAATCCCATTCCCTCCCCAACCCACTAACCTGCTTTCCAGCTCCATTCTCCTATGCAGGGCAACAAAAGGAGGCCCAGCCGATCAGCTGGGACTTGGGAGGTGGAGAATAGATGGGGGCGGGGCCAGTCAGAGATGGTATTTGCCGGTTCTCCAAACTACTCAAAATTTCTGCTACCGGTTCTCCAGACTGGTCAGAACCTGCTGAATACCACCTCTGCTCTAAACTCTATTGTCACCCATTAAGATCTGCCTTAGCTGAGCAGGGAGATCTTTCTCTCCTTTGTTTTTCCTCCTCGCCTTTCCTTCCTTTCTCTTTCCTTGGTTGGCAGAGAGATCATCCTCTGTCTTCCTTCCTTTCTCTAGCAGAAAAGACCTGGCTGGCTCCTTCACCATCCTTCCCACCCTTGCAGAGGGGTGGCCAGAATGCAAAGAGGAACTCAACGAGGTCGTAGATCTGGGCTGCAATCTTTCTCTCATCCACCCTGCAGGGTGCCTCTCTTGGGGTTCCAGAATTAGAGATGTAAACATCCTGATATATAACAGCTTGTAGGCCTTCATAGTAGCATCTGAAATAGGAGTGTTTTTTCCTGTCCATCCACTTCATGTCTTGATCTGAGAGCTTCATCTTGATCATTTGGCTGAAGATACATGTAGCCCTATCAGGTCTGATTCTTCCAAGTTAACACTACTGCTCCTCTTCTAATTATTTCATCTGCTTGAATCCTCCGGTGCCATGAAGGGTTGGTATAAATATACATAGAAAGGACAAACATAGAAAGGACAAGATCATCCTACAGTGGCAGGTTGATCCTCAGGTTTCAGCAAGCCCCACAGATCACTCTCCTCTCAGTCAGGTTTGGTCTTCCAGAGGTCACAGATGAGAGGGAGGACCATGTGCTGCTCCCTGAGATGAATATTTGAGACTTCTGCCACAATTATTAGATGATATATGACCAAAAATCGGGTTCTGCACACTTTTTAAGCTATTCCATCACTTCTGATTCTTCATGGCTTGATGAACTTCACCGCATGAGGACTGTCTGTTAGGAATAGTTTTATGTATGTGGGGTGTGTGTGTGTGTGTGTGTGTGCTCTTGAAGTTCCTTCTTGTGCCATCAGTAATAATATTTACACACAGAGACAGTGTATGCACACATCTTGTCTTCTGCTGGCCTTCTTTTTGATGGCCTTCAATTTTTCCATGTATCAGAACTTCCTCCAATGATTCTTTCCTTTTTGTTATATTTCCAAAATATCTGTCAGGCACAAAAGACCAGGGCCACACATGAAGTTTCAATTAAACAGGTTTATTGCCCATCCCTATGCACAGGAATATTCCCAGCTAGTGTTTAGCATCTTCTAGAAGTCAGATTAGGGTCAAAGGAATTCACAGAAGGTTGGACTTAGTACATTCATGGCTACATAGAGACTCTGGGCTGATCCCACTTTTGAGCCTGCCTCCAGGCTCTGCCACTCCTTCTGCTACGATATCTGAGCTTTAGTTTCATCATTAATGCTTCCTGGGAGCTATCCGGTTTTATTTCATCTGTTCTTCATCCTGTCCAAGGTATTCTCAGAAATTTCCACCAGCCTCACAATTCTGAGGATTTGTCTTCATTCAGCCTTTTTGTCTGGCTTTCACAGGATTACATTACAACTGGGAAATCTACCACCATGACAATAGCAATGTTATTTATCAGTCTCTGTACTTTGATATCTTGTTTACCTATATCATACTCTTCCTCTCCAATAGTGGGTATCTATTGATTTTATGGCTACTGTCATCATCAACCACCCTCTAAATTGTTCAGTCTAAGAAGATAAAACCTACTTCAGCTTCTTTTTTGTCTATTTACATTGGGCTGGTACCCCAATGTAAATAGCATAGATGTTATAATAATCTTATATTAAAATTATTGACATAATCTTAATTTGAGGGATGGGCATTACTGTAGACCACTGCTTGCACAAATGGAGCTGCATGGACACACATGCTCGCCCATCACTTGCACAGAATCATCGCCTTTCCCCTTCCCTGGCCACTTCGCAAAGCCAGAAAAGTTGGGGACCGCTGCTGCAGAGCAAAAGATCAGGTTGTTTTTCATTCTTTTATCACCTACCCAAAGGGGGATTCCTTTTTCTTACTACCAGCCAATGAGGGGGGATGTAGTCCAGATTCCCAGGAGGGAGGGGCTGGATTCCAGAGGACCAAGGGACAGCAAAATTCAGATAGTTTGGTTTGGAATAAGAAGACCCTTTTCCTTATCAATGGTCAGAGTGTATGTTTAACAAGGCAAGTAATTACTTTAGTTTGGCAAGATTTCTGTCTATAGGTAAGGATAAAGGATATTTTTCAGAAGTAATTCCATGTGTCTGTCTTGGTTTCTAGAGTCTGACAAAATAGTATCATCAGCATTATCTGAGAATGTTGACCTTTATCCCAGCTGTGATAATTTCAATCTCTACTTCTCCTTATTCAATATTTCTCATGATACATTCTATCTGTTATTTAAATAAATTAGGTAATAATATACAAGCCTGATATCTTTCCAATTTTGAATTATTCAGTTGCTGCATATTCTATTCTAATTCTTGGTTCTTCAAAATTTATTCAATAGGCCAATGAGGTGGTCTGGTACACCCATATTTTTAAAAGCTGTCTACAATTGTGAATAAAGCCAAAGTCTTTATATAATCAGAAATACAAGTATTTTTTAAACTCTGTTGCTTTTTTATGTTCTTCATTGAATATTAGAAATTTGATCTCAAGTGTCTCTGCTCTTTTGAGTCTAGCTTGTATATCTGGCCATTCTGTTTCCACATTTTATTGAAATCTGGACAACACAATTTTGAGCATTATTTTACTAGCATCAGATCAGTTCAATCAGTTCAATAAGTTGACCATTCTTTAACAGCATCCTTCTTTGATCCTGAAACATAAATCTTTTCCAGACTCTGCTGTGTTTTCCAAACCACATGTAGCACTTTAATTACATCATATTTTTAGGATTCTAAACAGTTTAATTCAAATTTTATCATCTCCTGCAACTTTTGTCTGTAGCAATATATCCCAGGCCCCATTTAATTTCATTGTCTAGAATGGCTGGCTCCAATTTAGTGATAAAATTTTCTCTGGTAGATTTTTGCCTCTTTTATCATTATGTAACTTTGAAGAAAAAAAGCTTCCCTTGATGTCTGCAATTTTCTTAAATCAGTCTTTTGTTATTCCTGTTTGTTATTTTCAATTTCTTCCTTTGTTCCTTCCTCCCTTCTCCCTCCTGCTCATCCCACAAGCAAGGGATTCTGAGCAGGGCACAACAAACAAGCAGTTCTTTGCAGTGCTTTTTTCTGTCTCTTCTGTACCTTCTCCATAACTCAGCATTCAGTTAGGGCAGTCGCCCTCTTTTTACTGCCTTTTGCTTTCTGCTTTTCTTCAGCTATTTTCAGTGTAACAGCAGAGGATCATTTAGCTGCCTTTGGCTTCTTGCATTTCAGGACATTTTTCTTTGCTTCATCTTTAATGATGTTACACACTCTTCAGAGTTCTTCAGGCACTCTATTTATCAAGTCTAATCCATTAAATCTATCTTTATTTTCACTGCATAATCATGTGGAATATTGCTGAGGCCAGATGTTGATGATTGTATTTGTTTTCCTTAGTTAAGTTGTAATTTTGCAAGTTCATGATCTGAACTCTGGCAGAAAAGAACTTCTCCATTGTTGCCTGAAGAGTGTATAGACCATCTGACTTTGGTGTCATCCATCTGGCCATGACCATGCATGGAGTCATTCATGCATGGTTGTTGGATGAACATACTTACTATAAATAATTAGTTTCTTTGGCAGAAATTTATTTGTCACTTCCTCCTGCTTTGTTTGGAAGGCGAAGGCCAATGTTTTTTTTCATTATTCCATATTCTATTTTACTTCCAACTTTAGCATTCAGGTCTAACAAGGTGTTGAATATCATAACTGAACTATTTATCTTCCAGTTCCTTTGTATCTGAGGTTGGAGCACGGACATGAATCAGTATTATTTGATTGGTTTGTATTGGACTCAAAATGGGAATCTTCTTTTATTTTAGTTGATGTAAGTACCGTTTTTGGCACCTTATAACTTCTTCCAGGATTTTCTTGCCCACAGTAGAAGATCTTATGCTCTTTTGATTGAAATGATCTACTGTAGGCCACTGTATTGATTTCTGAAATGTTAATGGTTGATCTTGATATTTCTGTTTGACCATCTAAAATTTGTCTTGGTTCATGATTCTTAGGTACAATGGAGTGTGTTGTGTGTGTGAGAGAGAGAAAGAGGGAGGGAGAGAGGGAGGGAGGGAGGGAGAGAGAGAGAATTTCGCAGCATCACATTTTCTCTTCATTTTTGGTCATGTCAGTTGCTACAAAGTCCTTTGGTTTTAATCCAGCCTCATCATAAACAACATGAATGTCAGACACTGCCCTGCCCCCCACCGCCAAAGCATACCAGACTAGAAATCCAAAGTTATGCAGGTCAATACAAGTAGTCCTTTGGAAAACACCAAATACCCCTAATGAAGAACTAATAATACACAAAGTAACAGAAAGTGCTGAGATGAATATGCTAATAATGAAATTGAAAGAAAAAGACGACTCTGAATTCTTTGCAATTTGGAACAATTGGTATAAATGGCTAACAAACAGACAAAAATGTTAATTGAAACAACCCTTAAGAAAGTAAAATAAAATTTAGTAAACTATATAAAGATATAAGAATAGTAATTATAGCTAAAGATATTATTTAACAGTAGATAAATGCAATATAATGTATTATGATATTTAAATCAAAATCTTTTATAGATACAAAGAACGTTGTTGATACCATGTTTTACAATGTAAAAGAAAAAAGAAAATTAATAAAAATTATTTTTTTAAAAAAACAAGTAGTCCTTTACTTGTGGTCACAATTGAGCCAAAATTTCTGTTGTTAAGTGAGACATTTGTTATTTGAGTTTTGCCCCATTTTACAAGTTTTCTTGCCACAGTTGTTAAGTGAATCACTGCAGTTGATAGCTTAATAACCTGGTTGTTAAGTGAATCTGCCTTCCCCGTTGACTTTGTTTGTCAGAAAGGTGATCACTGAACCTTGAGACACAGCAAAGTTCATAAATATGAAACCGTTGCCAAGCATGTGAGTTTTGATCACAGGATCATGGCAATACTGCAAAGGTTGTCACTATGGAAAATGGTCATCAGTCACATTTTTTCAGCGCTGTTGTAACTTTGAACACTTACTAAACAAATTGTTGTAAGTTGAGGACTATCTGCACCACCTTTATTATAAAGTTCTTCACCCCTCCCTCCCTTTACTTTCATGCCAACTAAGAAGGGCCTTGTCTGCTTAGCTGGAATCTGCCCTGGACTGGTTTAAATGCAACCACACCAAAGTAGGCTGTGCACATGCACATTGCAAACTGGAGGGGGGGCAGAACCAGCTGTCAATCAGAGTGAGCTCCAGGTAGTTTCTTTTTCTGAACCAGCTTCGGCCCCAACATGCATCCCAAAAATGGTACATAGGTACATTGAAATGTTTAGCTTTTAAAAAATAAGCTCTTGAGGATCAGCTACTTAGCTGCTGTATAGGGTAATCCACAGTCCACTTGAGGCCTTCAGTGTAGTGAGCTGGTACAAAATGGAGCCGTGTGAAAATGTAAAGAAATGAAATAAAAAAAGAAGGAGAATCGCTGAACTCAGAGAGAGGTGATAACGTCTAAAAGAAAGAACAGAAGATAATAAATCTCTAGCGACTTTCCCAGTCTAAATTCTTGAAAACTCCAAGGAAAGAATTAGCTTGAAGGATAGCTATGGTATGGAATCCACTTAAAAAGCCTAAAGACAAGAGAAGGTTTAGGTGGTCTGAAGAGAAGATTGAAGAAAGTAATCAAAGCTTCTGAGAGAAGGGTTGGCTGCTCGAGGGCACGGTCTCCTGTTCTCACCTGGTAGGGCCCCAACTTCATCCTTCTCAGCTTCTGAGCATGCTCTGCCAGGAGAGACATGATGGTGGAGAAGGCCTCGGGGTTGCTGAGCCATTGCTGCTTCATCAGGGCTGTTTGTGGGGGGGCAGGGAAGGGACCCTGTTCTCAGATGCAGCTTCTGAGCAGGTCTGGTTTGAGGGCGGGGGCTTCCCTGGCTCCAAGCCAGACCCACTCGGGACAACTCACCCCGCGGGAACCCACCCACTGAACCTGACAGATTCAGCCTTATGAAGGACAGGCCTTGGAGAAATAAATAAGTGAAGATTCTCCTAGCACCAGAGAATCAGGACCTAGATGGTCCTTAAGTCTTTCTTAAGCTAAGAATACTTCAGGACTGCACCAGCTGTCACGCTTTAGGGTGACAGGTTTCAGAACTTCCCTATAAGCTGCTGAGCTCAGAGATGGACGACTATCCAGAAATGCATCTATGCCTGTCACAATTCCCCTATTTTACTTCTTGCAAAAAGATTACTCTTAATTCTGGTAAAATAGAAGATTGGCACGTCATGAGCTCTAAATGCAGGACACATGAGTAGCGGAGGAAGCAACTCTTGTTATAAATAAGCAAACTTGGTTCCCTAGGGCACTGTTCTGTATTTTTTTTTTAAATCAGTACCTAAATGTTTCAGTGCCTCAGGCCAATGACATGGTGACAACAGTAAGCCAAAATGTTTTAAGGAATTTGGTGTGGTGGAATGTAGTCTGGATTTCCAGAAGGGAGGGGCTGCATTCCAGGGGAGCAAAAAGACAGCAAGGTTTAGATAGTTTGGTTGGGAGGAAGAGAGTTAAGAAGGTTCCTCCATAGGAGTTCTCAGAATCTATTTTTAAAGCTGTAAGTAGCCTGCTTTAATTTGGCAAGATTTCTATCTATAGGTGAGGAACAATAAGGAAACTATTTTTAAGTAACTCGGTATGTCTTTTTTTTGGTGTTTGGAACCTGCCACTTAATATATTTTTTAAGTAAAATGGATACATCAAGTTTTAAGAAGCTCAATACATTCATTTTACTCTGTCCTCCTACAAATCCCTTTTTTAAAAAAATTACAAAGCCAAAAATTGGAATATGGTGCAGACTTTGATGCTATGCATTTGAGCCTTGTTGCTGCAAAACACAAATTGCAGACCCACCTCTATATTTTAGTTATTAGCAATGTTTTATTTTTAGTAATAGTAGTATTTTGATAGAAGTCCTATTAGGTCAAATTTCCTCATCTCTGGCATCCTTCAGATGAGCTGGTACCAAGCTGGAAATAAATTTTGTAACACATCTGAAAAACACCAAGTTGCAGAAGGCAACGTTTGACTGCGCTAGGCTAATGTAAGGAGTTTTAACCCGTGACCTGTGGGATTCTTGCTGTCCCAAAGCTTTTTATTTGTGGGTTGTAAAATTCACCAAAGCATGAGTTGCTGAAATGCAGTGGCAAATCACTGCATGTTTTCTTTCTTAATTTCCAAAAGGAAATAAAGGTCATAAGGTGTGTCAAATCTCTGGATATACTTAAAGGCAAATAAAGTGGCAAAACATATAAAGAAATGAAATGAACCTCACCCTCCAGTGATCTCCACCATTTTGTGGGATATTACATTGCCTTACTTTTCCTTAAGGCTCTTGGGTAACAAAAATAATGGGAAAAGACAAGTTTCCCAGTAACTCGGATATAGAATACAGAATAACAGAGTTGGAAGGGATCTCGGAGGTCTTCTAGTCCAACCCGCTGCATATGAGACCATTTCAGACAAATGGCTGATTAATTGTTCTCATTGTTATGAAATTAGTTCTAAGTTGGATCTCTCCTTGATAAGTTTCCATCTATTATTTCTTGTCCTGCCCTCAGGTGCTTTGGAGAATAACTTAACCCTGTCTTCTTTGTGACCAGCCCTCAAATACTGGAACATTGCTATAATGTTTTTATTTATTGATTTGATTTGATTTGATTTGTCAATCGCTTACAAGATAATAGAGATAAGAATAAACTTAAGTATGAATACAGGAAATAGGTACGAATAATTGGGGACAATAGGACAGGGACGGTAGGCACGATGGTGTACTTATGCACGCCCCTTACAGACCTCTTAGGAATGGGGTGAGGTCAATAGAGGTTAGTTTGAGGAAAAGGAGTGGGGGTTTGAGGATGTAACAACAGAGTCAACAGAGGTAGTATGTTCCAGGCATTGACCTCTCTGTTTGCTGAAGTCATACTTTCTGCAATCAAGTTTGGAGCGGTTTACATTAAGTTTATATCTGTTGTGTGCTCTTGTATTGTTGCGGTTGAAGCTGAAAAAGTCATTGACTCGTAGTACATTATAGCAGATAATTTTGTATACTATGCTTAAGTCAAACTGTAGGCAGCATAGTTCTAGGTTGTCCAAGTTCAAAATCTCAAGCCTGGTAATGTAGACTATTCTGTTGCAAACAGAGGAGTGTAGTCCTCTTGTCTGGAATGGTATAGGACAGTGGTGGCTAACCTTTTCGGCAAATGGAAACGTATGCGCCAGAAACCGGAAGAGCAGTTCCCTGACATGTGCAGGTGGGAGCACCAGAAACCTTGTCTTCCAGTTTCTAATGCACGTGCGAAGGCCACCTGGCCAGCATGCATATGCACTCTGGGGAGCTGCTCTTCCAGTTTCCGGTGTTCCCACGCATGAGAAGACCAGATGGCTAGCACGCATATGCATTGCCGGAACCCAGAAGAGCCACCGGCAATGGCTGGCATGCCTGGAGTGATGGCTCTGCATGCCACTTCCAGCACGTGTGACATAGGTTCGCCATCACGGCTATAGGATCTCCTGCTTGGGCAGGAGGCTGGACTAGAAGACCTCCAAAGTCCCTTTCAGCTCTATTCTATTCTGAACCTAAGTCTTTAAAAAGTGAGATACCAATCAAATGGAGAGCAAAAGGATTCTGGGTTTTATTTCTCAGGTTGGACTAGACAAATGTTTCCTGCATTATTCAGTGCCAATGGCTTCCCTCCTCCAGTTTCTGTCTCTGAGCGATCAATACAAAGAGACTTTGTAAAAAGGATGGTAAGAATTACAGATTGCACATACAGTATCAGGAAGATCAGAAAAAGCATTTTCCCCAACCTGTTTCCTTCTCTTCCCTCCCCTATTTCCATTCCTCCTTCTCTTACATTAGGGTGCTGAACGTTGTAGTCACTATCAATACTCAATTTTGTAAACAATTGTCGAGCTAAGCAGAGCAACACCAAACAAATGAAACCTGATTGGAGTCCTTGGTGCTCTCTGAACTTGATTTTTTTTCCCTTGTGGATGCTTCATTACCCAGCTAGGTAACATCATCAGGGTAAGGGAGTGTGGTATTTGCTTCCTGTTTATATACAGCAGTTTGCTCTGCCAGTGTGATGGTGGGGGTGTCATTTTTTCCTTTGATAGTTATACTGTATTAGATTTACAAGAGGCTTGTTAAAGCCTTGAAAAAGCCTGTGCAATGGTACAAAGAAGAACTGAAGAAAGATCAAATCCTACAATATTTAACTGAATTATAAGATTTTCAGAGGTAAAAGGAAGAAAAATAACATTAATTCATTTCTGGGTTTTTCCCCTTTATTTCCCTTTTTCATTTTTCTTCTATATTTTTTCTGACTCCCTCTTTTTACATTTTGTTTCTCTCTCTAAGTTTAGTTTAGTTTGCATTAGTTTTATTATTGCTTATTCTTGGACAACTGTTTATCCAAAAATGGTATAAGGTCTTCTGCCTTGGGCATGGGGGTTGGACTAGAAGACCTCTGAGACCCCTCCCAGACCTACAAGTATGAGTCTATGTCTATATCTATACATAACACACACACACACATACATACACAAACATAAATACACATACATACAAATAAAGAGAAGTGGTTCCTGAATTTAACTAATTATCAAGGTTCATACAACACATTGAATCCCAAAATAATCAGATCAAATGGAATGGGTTCCCAAAACATGCTAGGGCACAGAACACCAACTAGCGTCAATATGAGCCACATATGGGATATGATGCAAATATCAATTGTTCCTGAGCTGTGCAAATGCACTTTCCTAGAACTTTGACAAACTGGAGTGGATGAAGAAAGCAATCAAGAATGCCCCAGGAACTAGGAATTAGTCCTGTGAAAAAAGATTGAGGCAACTAGAAAGCTTCCACCTTAGGAGAAGGAGGAGGAAAAATATGTTAGCCAGTGTACAAGACACAAAAATTAATTTCCTTAAACTACAGAAAATACTGATTCTGCTTGTCCCAAAGGTGCAACTGAATTTTGTTTTTTCTTTGAAGATGTTTTGCTTCTCATCCAAGAAGCTTCTTCAGTTCTGGGTGATTCTGATTGAACACAAACACACAAAAAGAGTTTGATGATAAGAGGTGTTTGGTAGGGCAATTAAATTCACCTTCATTGGGAGCCTCCAAACCAGGTATGTCCATAGGGTATGGTCAAAAAGTCAAGATAGCAATCTCATCACCCTTCATTTGATGGCAGAAGGTCTACACTCACTGACCTCATTTGCAGTTCAGTCATGTCAGCCACATGACTACGAAGACGTCTTCGGACAACGCTGGCTCTTCGGCTTTCTAATGGAGAATGAGCACTGCCCCCTAGAGCCAGAAGCAACTAGCACATATGTGCAAGGAGGGGAAACTTTACCTTTACCTTACAAAATCTGAAATAAAATAAATACAATATTATGGAAGCTTTCAGTTGCACATTCATACCAGTATAGGTTCTAGCACCTAAGTAGTTGTCTATAGCCCCAACTCTCTAGATATGTGGCATGGTAGCCTTTGTAATTGGAATTTCTGGGAACTATTGTCCAATACATGTGCCGAGATGAAGACTAAATAAAATTGAATTGAGATTAATTAATGAACACCTTCTATTGTTACCTTTTTCCTGATAGCTTTTAAGAGAACTGTGGTTAGTAGCTTATTAAGATTTTACCTTTTGTCTACTTCCCCAACTATCTGAATAAGCAGAAAAGTAAAATAGAAATATTATCTAAAAAACTGCAGTGGAAACACAATTTTCTTATGCTCCAGGGAAAGAGTCTTTCTTTCCACCTGCACCTCCCCAGTTCCCAGGGGAATACATGATAGAGTGGGCAGGAATTCTTTTTACAGAAATAATCACAAAGGAATCTGTTCTAGTTACCATTTATCCTGATATTAGGTCTCTTTTTATTTGAAAAACTTTCCAGTTTGTGATCAGGACTCACCCATTCACCATAGATTAGATAGATGATATATAGATGATGATAGATATAGATAGATAGATAGATAGATAGATAGATAGATAGATAGATAGATAGATAGATAGATAGATAGATGTTTTCTTAAGTTTTCACGGGTACTTACATGCATGGTTTTCAGCTTTGTTCGGGTATTTTCCCACGTCATTATAGTTGTGCTTTTAAAGTTGTAGCAACGTTTCGGCAGAATCTCATCTGCCATCATCAGGATTCTGTATAGTGTTCATCTGTGAGTCTGACTTTCACAGCCGTTTCAGTTTTAAATTTGGTGCTAGCCTACTGCTGTGCCAGAATGGTTTTTTCTTCATCCTGATTGGTTGGGAGTCTTGGTCTGTGTTTATTGGTCTTGGAGTTTGCTGTGTTCTGCTTGATTGGTGTTTCTAATGTCTTCTGTCTGTTTTGTGGCTTTTTTTGTGTTGATTGGCTGGCAACATTGTGTTCCTGTATTGGAGGCTTTTAGTGCAGCTTGGCTCCGAGTAAATGGACAGCTATCATTTGTTAGGAAGCTAGGTTTCATCTGGGTGCCTGGTTGGGGTGTGTTTGAGCTGGAGGTATCAGGGGGAGTCTGTTTGTGCCCAGGTGTTTGGCTGGCTTGTGGTGTGGAGATTTTTTTTGTTTGTGAGTGCAGGCTTCCAAATGATTGACAGTCTGGTGGAATCATCTCTTCTATTCATGCTTTCAGGTCTTTTTTCAATCTCTATGGCTTCTCTGATAATTCTGTGGCTGGGGTTTTCTATAGTGGCTAGGGTTTTGGTGCCATTGAAGTCGATGCTATGACCTGTTGCTTTCATGTGTTGGACTAGTGAGGAAGTGTGTTCCAGCTTTTTGACTGCATTTTTGTGTTCATCCAGGCGGGTACTTATTCTTCTATTGGTCTGTCCCATGTATGTGGCAGGGCATGATGCACAGGGGACTTCATATATGCCTTGGTTTTCCAGATCAATTTTATCTTTCGGGTTTCTTAGGATTTTTCTGTCTGTCTTGAAGGCAGTCTTGATGTGATGCCTGTGTAGTATCTTGCTGATTTTGTCTGTAGTACCTCTTATGTAGGGCAGGACAGCTGTTCCATAGGTCTGTTCATCTTCTAGGTCTCCATTATGTCTCAGTGTGTTCTTGTGGATCAAGCCGGTGATTTTGCTTTTGTGGAAGCCCTTAGCTGTCAGTACTTTAGTCAGGGTGCATAGTTCAGTCGAGAGAGAGAGAGAGAGAGAGATATGAGGGATTAGATAGATAGATAGATAGATAGATAGATAGATAGATAGATGATAGATAGATAGATAGATAGATAGATAGATAGATAGATAGATATAAATAGATGAATAATTAATTTCAGTTGCTAAAAATGTGATTGTTCAGTGTGTCATGCCCAAATTTGTGACATTTTTGCCAGAGTTGTTTAGTGAATCATATGGTTCCTGTGTTGTTCTAGGCAGAGGTTTTGCGTATATGTGACTTCTTTTTTGCCTGCACTAAAGTAATTTCTCTAAACTGTGTTTGTGCTGTTAGCCAGCTACTGAACAGGGCTAAATTCTTAGAGAATTGAAGTTTATTGCAGTATCTAGTGTAAAGTCATACAATAACCAGCATTAATCTTCACCATTGGTTCTTAATATGAAGCCATTCAATTCTATAATGCAGTTAAAAGCCTGGCCTTCTCCTGTTACCTAGTCAATACATTCAACTTTCCTGTATTTCAAATTCTTGCTCCAATACCACGGAAGCTGTGGTGGGATCCAATTTTTTTTACTACCGGTTCTGTGGGCATGGCCTGGTGGCTTGGTGGGCATGGCCTGGTGAGCGTGGCAGGGGAAGGATACTGCAAAATCCCATTCCCTCCCCACCCCACTAACCTGCTTTCCAGCTCCGTTACCCTGTGCAGGGCAACAAAACAAGACCCAGCAGATCAGCTGGGACTCGGGAGGCGGAGAATAGATGCGGGCAGGGCCAGTCAGAGGTGGTATTACAAACTACTCAAAATTTCCACTACTGGTTCTCCAGAACTGGTCAGAACCTGCTGAATACCATCTCTGCATGGAAGCAACCACAAGAGAACAGGCACTCCAGGTAAATCTTATTCTATGACTCCAGCAACTGTGAAGTTGGAGGACATGTCACCAGTTAGTGGCCCATCCTTTTTGGCCCAAATTGTAACACTTTCCTCAGTGTCCCCATTAGCAAATAAGCTACAACAGTCTAAACATGTGCCACAAATGCAAACCAGGAACATATGGGCACCATCTATCAGAGCCTGGTCATCCTACTTTCTTAAGGTGGACTTTCTATATTTCTTCAGATTTTTTGCACCTTTTTGGAGTCTATATGCCATTCACTTATCTGCTAGCAATCATTTTCTTCTTCTCCTCCCCCATATATAAGGTTCCCTCAATAACAGTGTTGGACTGTGATAAGGGAAGATTTTCCCCTCTCCCATCACCTCTCGTGATTTATCAGCTGTCAGCCTGCAATCCCAAACTGTCAGTCAAAGATTAATCCACAACTCGGCCACATTCTCTTTGCTGACATGAAATTGACACAGTTCCCGTTGCACCTAATCAGCTCTTTAGGCTTATCATCCTATCAGAAGACACCTACATTCCTTTTTGATGAGCTCATCCTTGCCAAAAATAGCTGCCAGGTCCCACCAAGCTGAGTTGGGGAAAATGAGAAATTCTCAAGACAATAACATCTCCCAACAGGCTCATTTAATAGCCAGAAATTCATTACTCCTTTTGAAAGAACTGTGGGAAAAAATGGTGCCTTGTCAACACTGAAAGGGGGGCTGGGTTGTCTCTCCCTGAAGGGAGATGGGAAGTGACGAAGGAGCTCAGTTGCCTTCTAGTCCCAAAGGTGCTTTTTCAAAAGGCAACTGGACTTTGTTTTTCCTTGAAGGCATTTTGTTTCTCATCCAAGAAGCTTCTTAGAGAAGTAAAATGTCTAGTTGCCTTTTGAAAAAGCACCTTTGGAACAACCATGACCTCAGCGACTGAAAATCTCCACAGACATGGTGCCTTCTAGGCAAGTTAGCAGCAACATATTTCTTAAGGGGAAATACAAGGTGAATTTGGATAGTCCTGTTCAGTCAAAAGCTCTTGAAAATGTTGAGTGCCTTTATTTGACTAGTAAAGTTCTTCTGGAGGAGTTGCCCAGAAGGGATTCTGAGATCACGGCATCCATCTGTACTGTCAGGTTTCCAAGTGATGAAATCCATTTAAAAAGAAAAGAACAAAGTCCATCTTCCAAAACAATTTCTTTTATTTAAGAAAGCATCAAATTGGCAAAGTCTGTTGTAATTCCAGATCTGACACAACCTGGAATGACACCACATAATATTGGAAATTAGAAACAGCCCCCCAAAAGTCACACTCCCTAATAGAAGTAAATCAAAGTTGCCTGGTGTCATCAATCCCCACCTCCAGGTCTCAGCAAGGTCAGCCTTCATTCCTACGGGAAGAAGATCCATCTAGCCTAAACAACTATCTCCATTCCTCCCACCTTAGGAATGTGGCAAGCCCAAAACCCTTTCCCCCCACAAACCAGCAAAGAGAAAGAAAGAAAAGGAATATATAAAAAAGGCTAAATAAAATGGCTAAGCATATGTCAATTTCAGGCTTGACATGTACATCCTTAGTCTTCTTTCTTCTGATTTTAAACACTGCACGCTCCCCATTTTCTCCCCCTTCTTGTCTCCTTTCTTTACTTGTGAGTATCCATAATTGCTGTGGCACAGGTGGCCATGCTGGAAAAGCATCATAGTAGTCTTGGGCTTTGCAGTAAGAGACAGGACAGCCGAGACAGCCTTTATCTATAGAAACACCAGGAATCAGTTATGACAGGGGTCCCCAACTATTGGCTCACGGTGTAGTTTATTTGAAACCAGGCAGTGCAAGCAGTGGGCTAGTGTGCAGATGCAGCTCTACTTCCAGCGGGCACTTGCAATCGAGTGCATAGCTCCATTTGTGCTCGCCTGGTGCTCATGTTGGACCATCCCCTCCCCTCTACCACCACCAACACTGATGCCCCTGGTCCTCAAAGTCAGAAAGGTTGGAGACTGCTGAGTTATGATTCAGCAGCACTTCACTGTAATCTTAGTTTTGGAGTGCCAGCACAACCATCTGAAACAAAAACTTCCTTTTGCAAAGAAGAATTAGAAATTCTCTCCCTGCCTACGGGTACCCCTTCTGGCAAGATGAAGCAACAGCCCCTGGATTCATGTCTACGCCTGCCACGACTCTTACTCTGACTGCCAAAAGGTGGCGTCCTGTTTTCCTGCCATTTGAGGGTAAAACACATAAAACACACTGTGTATTGCAAATCCCAATGCAGGTAGACCTCAACTTACCACAGTTCATTTAGTGACTATTTGAGGTTACATCAAGAGTAAAACAAGTGAGTTATGAATGTTTTTCGCACTTATGACCATTGCATCATCCCATGGTTACATGATCAAAATTCAGATACTTGGCAACTGAGTCATATATATGACCGTTGCAGTGTCCCAGGGTCACATGATCACTTTTTGTGACTTTCTGACAAGCAAAGTCAATGGGGAAGCCAGATTCATTTAACTGTGTTACTAATTTAGCAAGGGCAGTGATTCACTTAACAACGGTGGCAAGAAAGGTCATAAAATGGGGAAAATTTACATAACAACTGTCTCACTCAGCAACAGAAATGTTGGGCTCAGTTATGGTTGTAAGTCAAGGACTACCTGTATAGATTTGACCTGATTTCTTTAAGAAAAGACAGCAAGAAAAGCTCTTCCTCAAAATTTGTGGGGAAAGGCTGGTTAGGACAGAGCCTACTGCCTGATGCTGGGAGAGATGCTCCCATCAGCCCAAGCACAGTGGGGCACATGGACACAAGGTCTGATCACAGAAATGGGTCTGTTGCGTCCCATCCTGAAAAACCTTCCACTCAGCTTGCCAGCAGCTCTCGTTTGTAACAGGACAAGTGTGGGAAACTATTGCATGCATGGACAATGTTTCTAATTAGGGCCAGTGTAGTAGAGTGATTAAAGGGTTGGATTGAGGATGGGGACATGGATCCAAACCCATCCTTATCTAAATGGATGCTCATCAGGAGAACATAGGCCAGTCTCTTTCTCTCTCCTGCTTGGCCCAGCATATTTCGCAGGCTGATGTTATCGGAAAAAAATAAGAGCAGAGAACACAAAGGATTCTGTGGTTGCAACTCCATTTTGCCATTTTTACTCTCTTTCTTCCTAGATGTCTCCATCTAGTAGGCTGCCTCAAGTGTTTGTTGAGCAGAAGCATGGAATGTAAAGCATACAAATAAAATCAAATATGGTCTTACAAGCAACTTTGATACCTCAGAGAAGTACCTAAGATTCCAGATTGTCTGCACAATGCTCGGCCTAGACAAAGGCCCATTAGACCTGAATGAAGTTGGCTCAACCAACAAACTTATCAAAACTAGCGGTCTTCAGAATAAATAATTAGTAAGAATCGCTTGCACCAGCAGATTTCCTTTCCAAATAAAAGTAAAATGATTGCACACCCTTCAGGGACCAACTTACATTGTCATTTTCACTTGCATTAATTAATTTAATAGCTTTACAATTGTAAAGAGATTAGCTGGAAGATACATTGATCTATATATAGAACTTAAAGAAAGGGTGCTATAGATAGATGGGGACTATAATACTTTGCAAAAAAAAAAAGGGGAGCTTTTGACTGCCATCCTCCTCAGCATTTGTTAAAAAGGGGATAATTGGGGTGGGAGAGGAAGAGTGAAGAAGCTGGGGCTTCATTAAAATTCAAGAGACAGACTTACAATAATTTACATTGCCAAGGAAAGTACAGAATTGAAGAATGCAAGAAAATCAATTGAATCTTTAAGTATGAATAGTCCTCAACTTATGACCATAATTGGACTGGAGATCTGGTCATAAGTGGTTACAATGATAAGTTGAGCAGCCATGTGATTAGAAGTCACATGACCAAAACTCCAGCCTTTTGTACAGTCATTAAGCAAACCCATCCATTTGAGCGGTGTTTTTATTGCCAGAAAATGACAAAAAAAAAGGGCTGGAAACCAACAAAAACATCACAAATCATGGTCACTATGCCACAACTATAAAGATGACCCATCCAACATGTGATCATGGGACCATAGAAGGGGAAGCATGACTATTTATGACAACCAGGGATGCTTTATTCAAGTATTTTTTACAAAACAATATATAGAAGATCAATTCATCAGGTAGTGCCCTATTTACATCCTGAATCAAGAATCCATAATGATATTTTAATCAATAAACAAGTGAAATCTATTCCTAAGACTCCAGGTGGATGCTTACTTGCAATTGGCTCTAAAGATAATGATGGAAAAGGAGCTGTCTAAATTTCAGGGCCTGCTGTTATCCAGGATCGCAGCTTGATTACACATTCTGTCCAGCTCAAAAGTGCAATTGATTGTTCAAATAGGTGTCATCACATTCGTGCCATCTCTTAGTGACCATATAAACAGGTTTTCTCCAGCATGGTTTTCCCCAGCTGATCTTAAATTGCTGCTGTAACTGAATCCACCTATCTTCTTGCTGGTCATCCTCTTTTTCTCTTTTCTTCCACCTTTCTCAGCATCATGGATTTTTCAGGCAGCTAATTTTAGCATAAAATGTCCAAAGAGTTTCCCCAAAATACAAAATGTTTAATGCAACCTTCTTCTCCAGCTTGGCTATTCATCCTCATATTCAGTCTACTCAAAGTGACTAGTGAGCTCTGGGTTGCGAAGGCAAACTGACTCCCGAAATTGGATAGAGCTTATGGTAGTTAGATCAGGATTTCCAGGATAGAATAAACTACTATGAATGCAATTGACAAACTGTCCTTCTGTATTAAACAACTGTGGTCCAGTTTACTTCCTCTAAATCTTCAAGGACAAACTGACTTAAGCATCAGAACTGAAGTTAGTTTCCATTTTTTAACAGTCAAAATACACATTTTGCAATGAAAGAAAAAAAATGAGGGAGGGGACGGGAAAGGAGAGAGAAAGAGAGAGGCGGTTAGAATAATATGAGAAGAGTTCAAAGAATCAATGTTTTCTCTGCTGTTTTGGCAATTTTCATTGTGAGAGGAGTGATTTGTTTTTAATTTCCCCCCCCCCTTCTTGCATGGTTCCTGTCATTGCTTCTTTTTACTTTTTATGAGTGATAGTTTTCACCCTGCAAATCTCTCCACGGAAATTGGTGATTGATTTCTTGGGTGGTTAGGGAAACCACACTAGAAAAACACAGGCAAATAAGCTGTGTGAGGTCCAGCTGTTTTGTACAATCGAAACGAATTACTCCAGAAAGAGAGATACCTGCTGAGCAAAACATCCAGCTATGCACAACTCTCCAGGAGCCATTAGTCTCAATGCTGATTCAGCTTCCTGCTCAGGTCTCCCAGCACCAAACTCTACCGCAGTAAATCTGTTCTCCAGAGGAGCTCTAGGGCTGTGGCTTCTCAGAAGGAATCAACCCAATTCACAAGCTGGGTCTCTCCCAGAAATAGCCTTAAGGAAAAGGGAACATCAAAGTGTGGGTCAAAGGGTAGCTCAGTGGTCGGATTCAAATTTTTTTACTACTGATTCTGTGGGCGTGGCTTGGTGGGCATGGCAGCAGAAGGATACTGTAAAATGGATCATGCCCAGTATTTCCTAGTCGAATCACTGACAACTACAATGATCTAATACATATCTATTTTACAGAAGACAATGTTGAAAAAGCACTACGCAATCTAAAACCATCTCTATCTATTGGACCAGGTGGAATATGTGCCTACTTCTTAAAAAAGCTATCCACTGCCATAGCTGAACCACTAAGCATAATCTTTGAAAAAACCTTCAGAACCAGCTCCTTGCCAAACATACGGTTACTGGCCACAGTCATCCCCATCTTCAAAAAGGGAGACCCCAGCCTAGTTGAAAATTACAGACCAATCTCTTTATGCTGCGTCACCTGTGAAGTCATGGAATCCATTATTAACCAATCCATTATCCTCCACTTAGAGACAAACAACTTATTCTCTAATAAACAATTTGGTTTCAGAAAAAAACTATCCTGTAATCTGCAACTCTTACACTGCAAAAATATATGGGCTAAACAACTCGATCAGGGCAAAGCAATAGACGCAATTTACATAGACTTCTGTAAAGCCTTTGATTCAGTGGTACACTACAAACTACTACTGAAACTAAAATCTTATGGTATCTCTGGACACCTGCATAACTGAATAGAGGCATTCCTGTCAAACAGGCAACAAAAGGTCAAAATTGGGAGAGTGCTATCAAATTCTGCACCTGTTAACAGTGGTGTCCCTAAAGGCAGCATTTTAGGACCAACTCTCTTCATACTCTACATAAATGACCTCTGTGATCATATCAAGAGCAACTGTGTTCTCTTTGCTGATGATGTAAAGCTGTTCAATACCACCGACACTACTGCTACCCTTCAAAAAGACCTCGACTATGTATCAGAATGGTCAAACAAATGACAACTTCAAATCTCAACAAATAAATGCTCTGTCTTACATATTGGCAAAAAAAATCAGAAAATAAAATACAAGCTGAATAGTCAAGACCTTGTTGATGATCCAAACTCTGTCAAGGACCTTGGAGTACTCATCTCTAATGATCTAAGTGCTAGAGCCCACTGTAACTACATAGCCAAAAAGAAAGGCGTTAAGAGTTGTTAACCTAACCCTGCGT